>NW_003551956.1:0-2210 GCF_000090795.2 Amphimedon queenslandica | reverse complement strand
TATAGAGATTTATTTAGAAACTCTAAAAATAAACATTTTCAAAATGTGTCAGCAAACATGATGGCACTGTCTCACAAAAAATGTCAAAATTTAAGACTGGTATAATTTTTCAGTGTATGTAATTTACTTTATCAACAACATCAGTTCTAGCTCCATTAGTTAATAAAATATCAACAGCTTCAACACTACTGTTAAACCTGTTGAGAGCACTGAACAATGGTGTTTCATTTTTCTATAATACAACATAATTGACTAATAATTTGAAATAAATTACTTTATCTTTGACATTCACATCAGTATCTCCTCTCTTAATCCAAAACTCAAGCATTTCAACTTCACCAGATTTGCTGGCACAATGTAATAGAGTTTCCCCATCCTGTTATAAAAAATAATTATTCCAAAGAAATCAGGCCAATATTTCCATTTTTATTACCGTATAGCTGAAAATATTTCCTGGAATTTAATTTTGTTTTTTGCTGTTCATCATAAAAATGCACAATTTAATGCCGCAAAGCATTATAGGTAATGTGTCTATCAATAGTTAACGTATACACTAGCAAAATTAAATTCTGCAAAAATTGAAATTAGCTATCTTGGCACCAAATCGCAAAATATAAATTCTGCTAACTTTTCTAGCTATAGGGTATGTCATAGAAATGATGTGAGACTATACATTTATTTTAGCATAAATTATAAATAAATTTACTTTATCCACAACATCAGTTCTAGCTCCATTAGTCAAAAGAATATCAACAGCTTCAATGTTACCTTTCTTAACAGCAGTAAACAATGGAGTTCTCCTCCTCTATAGTCAAAACACAAAATGATACAATTAGAAATGATTATTTAATAACTTTACCTTATCCATAACATTTACACTAGCCTTTCCTTTAGTTATTAATAATTTGATAATCTTACAGTTACCAGTTTGACTAGCACAATGTAGTGGAGTGCTGCAATCATTCTATGTAAATAAGTATTCACTTTAATAATTATAATTAAGACTATAATGATGATAATCATTTCCTTGATATTTTTGGGTATAAATTTTCATGTATGTACTTAATCATATTTATGAACAGTGTCTGTGTACAACTGGAGAACATACATGCATTCTACTGGTTTATTTTCATAGCTAATTCTAGAATTTATTGCCATATTGCGAAAATTAAAATCAAAAAATTCTCATCTTTATTGCCACATGATGCAGTTTGCAAGCTATTCACAAAATTTTGTTCAGTAAAATATTAAAATGCAGGATTTGTGAACATTTTCACCACAAAAATAAAACTTGTATACAGTAAGGCTCTCTTTTTGAGGCTATGTCTCAATGCTTTGGTACATAATCATTGGTACTGTGTGTCACATACCTAGCCATGGATTATGGTATGGCACTTACTTTATCCACAACATCAGTTCTAGCTCCATTAGTTAACAGAATATCGACAGCTTCAATACTACCACTCTTAACAGCGTTAAACAATGGAGTTCTCTTCCTCTATAATACAACATAAAGTGACTGATAATTTGAAATGAAATTACTTTGTTTTTAACATTCACATCATAATCTCCTCTCTTAATCCAAAACTCAAGCATTTCAACTTTACCAGATTCACCAGCACAATGTAATAAAGTTTCACCATCCTGACAATTAAATTACAATAATATTATTATCACTGCAAACACTATTCCAAACAAAACAGGCCAGTACATTCATTTTATTACACTGTCAGATATCAATTAATAATCAATGAGCATTATGGTTACACTTATCTAGCATATTAAGTATAGTTACTTTAGATACAACATCAGCTCTAGCTCCATTAGTTAATAGAATATCAACAGTTTCAATGCTACCATTCTTCACAGCATTAAGCAATGGAGTTTTGTTGTCCTATAAATACAACAAATTATACAAGTAGAAATTATTTTAATAACATTACCTCATCCACGGCATTTACATCAGCCTTTCCTTTAGTTATTAATAAGTTGATAATTTTACTGCTACCAGTTTCACTAGCAGAGTGTAATGGAGTGCTATCATCATGCTAATAATAAACAAACAATCACCAATGTCTTGATAAGGAAACGTATAAAATTGAATGATTTCATTGATAGTTGTATGTGTCAATAATATTAAGTCATTGGTCAAAGGATATCACTTTTAATTTGTATGGATATGAAAGTTGATATCCTGAGACCAAGGATAC
>NW_003551955.1:0-2210 GCF_000090795.2 Amphimedon queenslandica | reverse complement strand
GCGAATTGCTGAATTTTGGTTGACTGGCAAATTTTAATTTCACACATTTTTGGCCATGTGCCATTGAGGATGCGTATAATGGCTCAAAATGGCGGATTTTAATTTTGACAAATGACTATCAAAACGCCAATTTGCCAAATTTGATTCCCTCTAAAATTTCCCGCTATAAAGTATCGTAAATCTATCTACCTTTGTTCCTGTCAGTTGCTGAGATAAAAATGTCAATCTGTCATTTTGTTCCGATATATCATTCCTGGCCTGCTCAATGTGTCTCTGCCATTTCTCCCTCTCTTCATTAAAGATTTCCCTCTCCTTGTTCAGCTTGTCTTGCTGCTCCTTCATATCTTTATCATCTTGCTGTAGCTTAATGGTTAGTTCTTTGTACTGCTTTAATGCTAGGTCAAGACTTTGGAATTTCTCCTTAAAAGATTCTAGAGAGAGAGAAAGAGAGGAGGAGATAGAAGGAGAGGAAAGTACATGCATAAAGAAAGTTTTATTTCATAAGCAGCTTTGGCAATTCTCATTTAGCTTGTAATTTTGAGAGAATGAAAGTTTTGGCAAATTTGATGTTTTGATAGCCATTTGCCAAAATAAAATCAATCATTTAAAGCCATTATGCACATTCTCAATGACACATGGACACAAATTAAAACCTGCTGTTTATTATTTTTTAGCAATGCACCAAAATTTTCCTGCAAATGACCAGCTAAACATCATTAATTTTTATCCTAACAAATCTGCAATTTTATGACTCACTGATAAGTATTGGTAGATCATTCTTCAGCTCAGCATTAGGTGCGTGACTGGCTGCTAGTCTTGCCCGTAAGTTCCTCAATAGGCTCAGCTCTGAGGCTGAGGCAGACATATCTAATGCTCTAGTCTCTGCAGTTTCTATTGCTTCAAGCAAAGCGTCATTCTTATCCTGAGATTTGGTGAGATTCTCTTCCAACCTATCGAATATATAAAGTACTTTCACTCTGTCTCCTGTTTACCTGGTAAGAAGAGCCGAGAGCTCGCGGGATTTGTCCAAAACTGATTCTGGGTTGGAAGCCATTTTACTGTTTATTGTTGGGATGGAGTCGCTATAGCAACGACCGTAAACCTAATTAAACGGATCTAGACAATGGGCGTGGTTACAATTGAGTAATGTTTAAAAATAAAAATGGCGGAATCTGATGGTAAGTTTTGATAAATTTTCAAAACTTTATATTATTGCAGAAAGGGAACAAAACAATCTATCAAGAGTGGATCACGTGATATTAGTCCTCTCTGGTAAAGGAGGAGTTGGTAAGAGTACAGTAACACGTCAAATAGCACTGGGACTTAGTTGAAGAAGGAAAGAAAGTGAGAGACTGTTTTTATATTATTTATTTTGTTTGTGTGTTGCTAGGTTGGTATATTGGATATTGATTTATGTGGTCCTAGTATACCTCACATGTTTTCATTAACTGGTAGAGATGTACATCAAGGGACTGATGGGTAAGCCCCTATCATTAATTATTAATTATTAGTACTATCAGTCTATGGTCTGTGGCCATAAATCCAAAAATTGAAGTCGGAATCAGCTCAAACTTGCTACACAGCATAAGGACATCAATATGTATCAGAAAATGTAATAAAAATTTGGGATGATTTTGGAGCCATTTTTTGGAAAAAACCATGAGCCTTGGGTATTTTTCAGAATTTTTGGCATTTTCTTAAAATTGCCGTAACTTAAAAAATTGAAGTCGGAATCAGCTCAAACTTGCTACACAGCATAAGGATATCAATATGTATCAGAAAATGTAATAAAAATTTGGGATGATTTTGGAGTCATTTTTTGGAAAAAACCATGAGCCTTGGGTATTTTTCAGAATTTTGGCATTTTCTTAAAATGGCTGTAACTTGAAAAATTGAAGTCGGAATCAGCTCAAACGTTTTACACAGCTTAAGGACATCAATATGTATCAGAAAATGTAATAAAAATTTGAGGTGATTTTGGAGCCATTTTTTGGAAAGAACCATGGGCTATAGCCTTGGGTACTTTCCAGAAATTTGGTGCTTTTTAAAAATGGCCGTAACTCTAAAAATTGAAGTCGGAATCAGCTCAAACTTTTTACACAGCTTAAGGACATTAATATGTATCAGAAAATGTAATAAAAATTTGGGGTGATTTTGGAGTCATTTTTTGGAAAAAAACATGGGCCTTGGGTATTTTTCAGAATTTGGCA
>NW_003551954.1:0-2210 GCF_000090795.2 Amphimedon queenslandica | reverse complement strand
TATCTAACGAAGTATCCAGCTGCTCCAGTGTGGTTTGTCTCTTCTTGTTATTAATATAATACCTTTAGTGAATGGCTTCTCATCATTAATAATGACATCTCTCTCTCTCTCTCTCTCTCTTAGATTACAATTCTTTCTCTTCATTCATTTCATATTCTGACTGGCACCACAACCCCACACAATCACTCTCCATCCTACCACCACTCACAGGATAATTTCATGTCTCTGCTTCCCCTCTCTCCCTCCCTCCCTCTCTCTTATAAAGTCACTTGTTATCATTATTATTATTATTATTATTATTGTTGTTATTTTTTCATTCAAACTTTCTTTCTACAATCAGTGACATTCTTTTTTGTATAGTTTATTTTATTTTTGTATCTTCAATCTAGTAAATTTTGACAATCTCTCTCTCTCTCCCTCTTTCTCTCTCTCTTTTGTAATATATTAATAATTATTATTCTGATGTCATGACACCAATCTCTTTCTGTCTCTTGTGTTTGTTTATTATCATTATTATTATTAATATTATTATTTCAAACTTGATGAGTTTTCCATCTCTTTTCTCTCGTTTATAATATTATTTTCCAATCTGCTCAAAATAATGAAATTAAACTGGCCAAACTTCCAAGCCACACTCTTCTCTCCCTCTCTCTCTCAGTTCAAAACTGTTTTTGTAACTATTGTAATTATTTCTTGTTAATGATAATAATTAATATTAAATCAATGCTCAAACTTTCTACATAACATAAGGACAACAATATGTATCAGAAAAATGTAATAAAAATCTGGGGTGATTTTGGAGCCATTTTTCAAAAAACCATGGGCTATAGCCTTGGGTATTAAAAAAAATTTTGCATTTTCTTAAAGTGACTGTAACTTAAAGATTTCTTATCAGAATCAGCTCAAACTTTCTACACAACATAAGAACATGTATATGTATCAGGAAATGTAATAAAAGTATTCCTATAGTGTGTGTCTGGTCCCAGTGGAGCAATGCAATACTGAGAGGGTTAGGTAATGTAAAGTGTTCCTGAGATCATTGCATGTACATGTATGTGTGTCTGTACATGTATAATCCAATTATTATTATTATTTAGTAAATGATATCACTATATGTTTACTACAAGAAGACATCTGTCACTCACCTGCAGGAATGAGAATACACAAACAGGTGGTATCAGAGATTACTGGTACCAAATATGAGAGGTGGTATGGAAGATTGAGCATGGAACACATGATGCGTAGGAGAAATTTATTAATAATAATGATTATTCTTATCAGATCTTATAATCTAATCTGTTTGATAAAATTCTTGGATATCATTGGACCCACACTACCTGTCCTTAATACATGTACAGTGTAGCCTCTTTATTAAGGACACCATTGGGCCCACACTACCTGTCCTTAATACATGTACAGTGTAGCCTCTTTATTAAGGACACCATTGGGCCCACACTACCTGTCCTTAATACATGTACAGTGTAGCCTCTTTATTAAGGACACCATTGGGCCCACACTACCTGTCCTTAATACAGAGGTGTCCTCATTTCAGAGGTACTTTTGTACAGGCTTGTACCAATTGGGACATTACAAAATGTCCTCATTATAAAGGCGTCCTCATTATAAAGGTGTATGTCCTACAGTAGTTGATGCTGGATGTGTTACTGTATTCCGGTTGTTATTGTAGGCTGAGATATGAGTCCTTAGAAGTGACCTAGGAGACTTCCTGTCTGCCAGCTAGTGTTCTCAGCAGATCCTTTCTATTCCTGAAAGCCACAGCCTACCCAGATACATTATTGTGATACTGTAGGACTGTTGTATGGGTTCACTCCATCAGTACAATGTGTATTGTAGAGATTCTCCTTTAATTGAATTATAGGATCATATTATACTAGACTAGTCTAACATCACAGAGTTAGTACACAACTTGTTAGCAAGTATACAAACATACAGCACTGATGCTGTACAAGTACCAGTACATCATTAATACACAGCAGTACATGATGTGTCACAATAGCTGCTGCAATCATTGTGTATCAGTAACTATTGCTTTATGTAAGATGTACATGTACAGACACACACAGTTATAGGAGATTATAACTAAATCCCTGTTAATGATAATAATAGATTGTGTAAGAGAAGCAGTGAGCAGTTACAAGAGGAGACCAGACTTACCACATGTAATGAAACATGCAACATGGAGAGGTAAC
>NW_003551953.1:0-2210 GCF_000090795.2 Amphimedon queenslandica | reverse complement strand
GTATTACATTATACATGTATACTAGTGTATTACATTATACATGTATACTAGTGTATTATATTATACATGTATACTAGTGTATTACATTATACATGTATACTAGTGTATTATATTATACATGTATACTAGTGTATTACATTATACATGTATACTAGTGTATTACATTATACATGTATACTAGTGTATTACATTATACATGTATACTAGTGTATTACATTCTTCTTTCTTTAGTACACTATTTATTATTTGTCTGAGATTTCTCAGTCTCAAATTGAAGAGTACAAGACAGGTCTTGGTGCAAAACTTGTAAAAATCTGCTTTAGAAAAGCTGAGGTACAGCATACCTGCACATGAGCTAATGTAGTGTCCTATTCTTCCTCTCTCTCTCCTCCCTTCCCTTAGTGTGTTTCTTCTGACGATGATGAAGGTGATAATGATGATCCTGTCAAAACTCCAAAGGTTTCTGTCATTCATATCTCTTTCTCTAACCACACCTCCTTTCTATTTATACAAACAGGTTCTTACCTGTTCGAAATTTCAGCGCCTCAAACACCTTCACTTATATTTGTGGATTTTGCTCCATGGGTTTCAGCCCATCCATGATTCTGAGACTCCGCCCGATGCTACAGAGACTGGATATGATTCAGTGGCGGCCATTTTTCCCGAAGCCACTTTCCCGTGGATGGGGAGTGTGTCACAGTTACCTCTGGTGAGCAGAGAGACTGGGAACTTGAATTTATCCGATGTGTTGTATCACATGCCTTTGTCACTACTGAACATAGTAGGCATCACTTCTTCAAGAATGGTAAGGACGTTATCAAATGTATTTAGTGGATTAGTTTGTTGGGGAATTGGCTTTAAAATTACCCTTCGTTAAGCGCCTTACTTTTTATCAGTGCCTCTCTCTTTTTGACAGAGTTCTAAGAAATCAAGGTATATTACTGACGAGACTTACAGTAAAGTACCTTTTCACTTGCTGCCCAATAAAATAAAGAAACTGATCTCTACCAAAGAGTAAGTAGTCAGTGATAGATAATGTCTATATTAATGACTACATGTTCATGACAGTCGGGATCAGTATACGTTAAGGAATGAACTGGAATCACTTGCTTCAATGAAGCTACTGATTTTAAACCATGACCCAACTCTTGTTAGAAGACATGTAAGAAAGGTATTCCATTTATGGGCATGTGATTCTTTAATTTCACTCCCTCTCTCTCTCTCTCTCTCTCCCCCTCTCCCTCTCCCCCTCTCCCTCTCTATTCTAAAGGTTACAGTGAGTCTTAACTATAACTTAGAGATACTAGATACAACTGCTGCTAATCCTCGACACTCATTCTTTCTCTCGGAAGCAAAGAAATTATTTCCGGTCTTGCAGCACCCACTGTCTTCTCTTAAAACTTTAGAGCATTACTGGTTTACACTTCGTAAAATATGCATTGCCACGCCCATTACAATCTGTGAGTTATACAGATATTTTATATGCATGTATCTTTGAATGAACGATAATGGTAATTGAAGTCATGTGATTTTCATGTGATTTTTAGCCAGTAGCAGGTTGAGCAGTAGAAATAGTTCGGGTAGATTTGACGTCTACCCATTGCCTCATATAAAATTGAAGAATAGAGTAGCAAATTTTGAATTTGATCAGAAAGGATTTGGAGCAGGTGGGATCCCGCCGTCTCTCTTCTCACACAATTTGAAAAGGTGGTCTATGTATCAGCAGAATAGGGAACCCGGGGCGTGGGAAAGGGGCGGAGTAAAGGGAGGGGCTCGGTTGGGAAAGATTTCTGCCTCAACGAAACAGTTACTTCATTCCGGTGGGCGTGGCTTAAAACGAAACAGAGCAAGGAAAGCTTTGAAAAGTTAGAATCTATAAATAGTAACGGTGTGGTTATTTATAGTATCGCTCCTTCTCTTTCTTCAGTTGCCCATAAAGTTCACCAAAAAGCAAAAGAGAAGACAAGTATAGCGTCACTCGTATCTTTAAAACCTTATAAAGGTAAGTCTTCTTATTTTCATTGAATTTATGTACAATGTACACAATGTAGGTTTTAGCCCGGAAGATATAGCTGCTCTTAGTTTAAGAACAACTAGAGAACGATCAGTGTGGTTTCCACATGAAGATAATTTCGTAAGAATATTGTTTCCATGTTCTTGGTTTTTATGACTTTTCTCGTAGATCCTTCTAACATATCTTGCTACGAGAG
>NW_003551952.1:0-2211 GCF_000090795.2 Amphimedon queenslandica | reverse complement strand
ACAACTAGCAGTGAAACTCATTAATGATCTTAAAGTACGAAATGATGTCCAATCATTGTGTTATGTACCACTAGTCTGTTCCATGGTCATCTTAGTTTATTGTAAGGAAGGAGGACACTTACCAACAACACTCACTCAACTCTATGAGAACTTTATCCTACAAACTATCAGAAGACATGTTAAAAGACATTGCATTAACCCACATACTTTAGGTAGTCTTTCTTCATTACCATCACAATTAGCTAAACCTTTACAAGAGATGTGTCAATTAGCTTATACTAACCTGGCTAATACAAGAATGACATTCTCTTCACATCAACTGCAGTCACTGAGTGAGGCAGTGAAGGAAGACTATCTTGGATTGATGACAAGATTCACAGAATATGATGAGAAGTATCATTTTCTTCACTTGAGTATACAGGAATTTCTAGGTGCATGGTGGATAGCTAAGCATGAGAAGAAGAGAGAGGAAGTGTTTAAGGATCACTTTGATGATGATCACTTTCGAATGTGTCTGAGGTTTGTAGCAGGTCTAACTCACCTTGAACATCAGAGCTATCAACAGTATTTTAATAAACAAGAACTTGACTTACAGTGTAAGAGGAAACGATTGTTTGGATTTAAGACTTGTCATCTCTCCTACTTCTATCAGAATCCTGAGATTAGAAGACGTGATCATATCAGATCTGATGATATTGACAATGTTCCCATTCTTCTTCTTCAACTCCTGTATGAATCACAGGACACAACATTATGTCAAGTATTATCACAATCCATCAACAACCACTCACTGTGTCTGGATAGAGTATCATTATCATTGTTTGACTGGTTGTGTCTCAGTTATTGTATAAACAATTCCAACACAACATGGAATCACTTGCACCTGGGACCTGTATATAATGAACTTTCACCTGAACACACCATATTACTACAGACCCAGTGTAAGGGACTGGAGGTAGTGTTGTCTTTTCCCACTGATGAATTAATACACAAATTATTACAATCATCACTTCTATACAATATTCAAGAGTGCTACTGTGAATTATCTGAAGGTCAATATGTTCCCTGTCTTATATTGTTACAGTTCCTCAATCTTCCTCAATTGAAGATACTGCACTTAAGAATGTACTGTCCTACTATACTAACAGTTGACAATACATACTACACAGACAAGTGCACTGAACTTGAGAAATGTATAGAAATAAATTCAACACTACAAGAAATGAAGATTGAGTATAGAGGAGAGAATGAAATAACAAGTACCATTAAAAGTGTCATTAGAGGAGTAACAAGAAATAAAACAATAACATCATTAACAATAGTTGGTCCTTCTCCTCCTCTACCTGATGGAGTATTAGAGCAGTTACTAAAGGACAACAACACACTACAAGCTCTTTCACTGAACATACCTGATGGACTCTTACCATCATCACTGAATATAGTAGAGGTGAACACACCACTGACTACTCTAGAGATAGGAGGAAGATGGTGGAGGAGTAGTGAACTGATGACATCATCACTCCTTCCACATATCAAAGGATTACACTGTCTGATACTACATGATGATCCATACCCACCACATCTTCTATTTCTCTCTCATCCCAGTCTACATACACTTACTTTACCACTAGACACAGCTGAGAGTGCTATTGAACTATTTACTATTCTACAAACCAATACTACACTTAAAGCTCTGTGTGTGGAGATAGAGGAGAGAGTATATACCAGCAGTATGGGTACTAGTCTACAAGACATGCTAACACAAAACCAAACACTGAAATACCTTGAGATTAATAATGACATTTCCAGTTCATTCCTGTCCTTCCTAACAACTGGTCTCAGACACAACACCAGTCTACAGCAGTTGAGTGTATCCATTCCACTGAATGAAGAGATAAGAACTTTTATTAATGTCATCTCTCAAAAGAACAATCTCACAGAACTTAAAGTGAACTTCAGACCAGATCAGTCATACAGTAACTGTAGTAAGGAAGAGAAGAAACAAATAGTGACACCATTGTTTTATGAACAGGTACTACCTGCTGTTACTAACATGTTACAGTCACATACAACCATCAGACTATTGAGGATAGAGTGTGAATATAATAAAGAGTCATCTCAACCTAACTGGATAGAACTAGTACAACATTTATATGAAACTATCTTCATCCATCCATCACTTGAATATATTGAGATTGATACTAGATACAT
>NW_003551951.1:0-2211 GCF_000090795.2 Amphimedon queenslandica | reverse complement strand
CAGTTTCATGTATTGTACACTATTAATGTCAAATACTAAAAATTAAGATAGTGATCACTTACCACTACATTGTATATCATAACTTCCTTTAGTCACTAGAACTTATGAATATTTTTAAGAGGTTGTCAGGGCTCTCTCTGTTTTATTCTGACTTCTTCATTTTCTTATCGTTCGTTCTTGCTCTATCTTCATTTTACTGTCTTCTACCTTTATCTCTCTTCATTTTTTGCTCTTGCTTTACGTCCTCAATTTTATTCTTTTCTTGAAATGGCAACCAAACCATCTTCATCTTCTTCTCCTGGTCTCCTCAAACTGGAGGAACAGCTCACCTGTCCTGTGTGTCTTCACCACTATACCAACCCTAAGACTTTACCTTGTCTACATTCATTCTGTGAGCACTGTCTGGAGGGATTACATCTGGATAAGAAGAATGAGACCTATTACCTCTCTTGTCCCACTTGTCGTCATTGTACAGAGTTACCAGAAGAAGGAGCAGGAGCCTTTCCTGTAGCATTCACTCTCAACAACCTCAAAGAGATGTACAGTGCAATGATGAAGACTGCAACCTTGCCAAATCCTCAAGAGGCTGGCACATGTAGTGATCATGGAAAACCTTTGGAATTTCTTTGTGAAGCATGTGATACAGTAATCTGTTCTCACTGCTTAGCTCGTAATCACAAAAGTCATGAATATGACTTAATCACTGACAGTTATACTAAACACTGTCAAAAGTTAAGAGAATGTCTATCACCAGTTGAGGGAAAGAAGGAAGCACTCAAGAAGGTCCTTTCTGCTCTAGCAAAGAGAGAGGGTGAGATCAGAGAGAGAGGAGAAGGAGTCTTAGAAGAAATACATGAAATGGTAGAGGAAATGATGAATGTTCTTCGTCAGTCAGAGAGGAAACTGACTGAGCAGGCCAAGAGGGTCACTGATGCTAAACTAAAGGCACTGTCAGAGCAAATGAAATCAGCAGAAAAGAGTTTGAGTGTTCTGGAGGATGTTGAAGATTATGTGGAACAGAGTCTGAAGACAGGCAGTCTTCAACAAGTCCTGAGGTCTAAGAAACAGATGATGGAGCGTATAAGTGAAGTTACTACAGGGATCAATGTGGAGGAGTTACATCCAAAGGAAAAAGCCGACTTTGTATTGAGTAAAGATATCAAATCACTACATCACATTGGAGATATTGTGAGCTACTCATCTACTGCACTACGGCAGTGTAGAGTGAAGAAAGTTGGTTACTTTGGACGTCTACCGAAAGAGAAGAAATTTTCATTTTCACTATCAATGGAGGCACCAGATTCATCTGTTTTGTGTGTTCCCCTCTCTTCTCTGAGGTGTAGTCTAGTACCAGTTGGTAAAGGTGATCAACCCATTCACACTACAGTCACTACCACCAGCACTGATCCTGGAGTGTATAGGATACAGTGTAACCCTTCAACCAGTGGTACTCATACAGTAAAAGTACAAGTATATGATTTACACCTTGGGTATACCTCACTAGTCATCCCTATCAATCCTTACCTTGATAACATCACTCCAGTACGTACTATAACTAAGCTTAAGCATCCCTGGGGAGTTGCTGTAACTGATGATAATCATGTTATAATAACTGAGAATGATGGTAACTGTGTAACAATACTGGATAGAGAAGGAAAGAAAGTGAAATCATTAGGAGGGGAACGAGGAAGTGGTAATGTCAAGTTTTATTTTCCTCGTGGTGTAGCCATTACTCCAGACAAATTCATTCTTGTATCTGATGGTGACAGGATCCAGAAGATAAGCATGGATGGATACCTTATAGCATCAGTTGGTAAGAAGGGCAGTAAACCTCTACAATTTGATATTACTTCTGGTATAGCCATTTCTCCTATAACAGGACAGGTTTATATTGCTGATTGGGGTAATCATCGTATACAAGTCTTGAATCCTGATCTAACCTTCTCTCATTCATTTGGTAGCAAAGGATCAGCTAATGGACAGTTTCAGTTTCCACATGGCATTGCTATTGACAGTGAAGGATTAGTGTATGTTACTGATGAGGATAATCATCGCATTCAGAAGTTCTCTCCAGATGGAAAGTTTGTGGGTCAGTTTGGTAATAAAAAATTTGGCTTTGGAAAACTTAGTGAGCCATTTGGTATAACAATAGACACTGCAGCTACTGGTCTAGTGTATGTTAGTGAAGGGGGCAATCATCGTATATCAGTC
>NW_003551950.1:0-2211 GCF_000090795.2 Amphimedon queenslandica | reverse complement strand
GCTGACAACTGTGAGTACCACTAACACATTCATCAATGTCTATAATACAATGTAAAGACGTTACAATAATAATAGGAACAATGTCATACCTATACACATTCCAGTGTTATTCATTTGATATCCATCAATACAGTTACACTGATAGCTTCCTAATGTGTTAATACAGTTACTTCTTAAAGGACATACTCCAGGATCCACAATGCATTCATTAATATCTAAATGAAGATTGCATCACAATACACACGATATACAGTAACTGTACATACCATCACAAGATGAATTATCATTCATTAGTTTGTATCCAGTATTACATTGACAGTAATAGCTTCCATTAGTGTTAAAACAGAGTTGTTGACAGCCACTGGTACCCATTGAACATTCATCAATATCTGTATGTACATGTATGGGAAAGGAATGCTGAGTAACAACACTACAAAGACAACAGTAATTAGATTGTGGGTAGGTAGGCATACTACAAAGGAGCCACAAAACATGTTTACCATTAGTCTTAAAAATCTAATTCTAAAGGACTGCCTTTTGGTTATTACAGTTGATTGACAAAAAATATTATGAATAAATAAAAGTAAAAAACAAGGCTTCCCTAAAAGAATATCAATTAGCATAAATACATATTTAATATTTTTCTAGTAGTATTCTTTCAGCCATATAGCTAGTTCTTACCAGTACAGTTTCCATATCCATTATCTTTATATCCAGCTCTACAAGAACAGGTGTATGATCCAACTGTATTACTGCAAGTTTGTGTACAATTGTGATCACCAGTCTGACATTCATTGATATCTGAGTTGATATTATAACCAAAATTGAAACCATATCTATTTTACCTTCACAGGTCAAATTGTCATTTTTAAACTGATATCCAATGTTACAATCACAAGTATATGATCCTTGAGTATTGATACATATTTGATTACACACATTATGACTACATTCATTTATATCTAACGATAATGATGTTCAAGTATACACATGATTGAGTAAACTTGAGCTTACCTGTTCTACACCTGTCTCCAGTCCAACCAGGATTACATACACAACTGTTAGTTGGTACACAATATCCATTACCACATACTGGACTACATAATACTGTACAAATGATTTTGATGTAATACTGCTATACAATTCATGTACTTGATCCATACCTTCATCACACTGATCTCCAGTCCAACCATCAAAGCATCGACACAAGTTATCAGCAACACAGATACCATTACCACAAGAAAAATTACAAACAGGAAAAACATCTAATGATAAGCAATTAATGCCACAATTCTGATGATTTGATTATTTACTTTCTTGTAGTGAAATCATAGCTGGAAATACAGTTATTCCAAATGTATAAATAGAGGTGGCATGATTCTGTATTTGAACTGATAATTTTCCATTTCTACCAGTATGAACTACTGAATGATTACTAAAATATCTATTAATTTCAATTTCAGTTCCATATGCTATACAATATTCCTTTTAGAATCATATATTGCTGTCCAGTTTACTGTTGCTAGTCCATTATGTAGAATAGCTGTTGGAGAGAATCCTTCAACTGATGCTGTAATAACAAGCTTTGAATAACGAGAATAATAATGGTACAGAACAAATTCAATTTTTTGAAGGTATTGTTCTATTGGTGGTACTAATACCATAGTAGTACGATAGAATAATGTGTGAGGGAACAGGACGACAAATATTGGTTTATTAGCTTCCATGTAACAATATTCAGTTATATTATACTGATAAGTACCAATAGCACCATTAGTAGAGTATCTTGTAGTGTTAGTGGTTCCATTACAGTATATTGTTATACTGGTATTGGCTTGTGATGTGATGGTCTTTATATAAGAAAGATGCAGTGTGCTGTTATAAATATTAATGAAGTTTGACAGAATGAACCTTTTACCCCAAGTTATTTTTGGAGGAACTTGTAACTGGAGTCGATTACAATATGAGTTTTCCAACATTTTAGGAGTACTGCCACACTGGTGACCAGTAATAACAGTCAGTGGTTTATTAGAAATAAAGTGTGTTCCTGATATATCACTTCCATTCCCTTTACCCAGCATTAGAGTCTGTCCTTCATGTAGTGTAATAGTATGAGAGTTACCTTTAGTTACTAATATATCATCACTCCCATTCTTCTGTACATCAATAGGAATGAAGAGATCAACTGTTGGTATAATACTAATGACAGTA
>NW_003551949.1:0-2211 GCF_000090795.2 Amphimedon queenslandica | reverse complement strand
TTATTATTAATAACTAGCCATTTTATTAACTTTATGGGCGTGTCCAATCAATTAAATAAGTGTCATTAAGTGATATTGATAATTAATAGACTGTGAAATAAGTGATATTAGTATTTAAGTGATATAATTATTAGTATTTAGAGCTCAGCTCATAAATAGAACAGTTCAATAATTATATTATTTATTATTGTCAATATTAATTGTCATTTATAATCTGATGGAGTTGATCATTGGACTGGGGTTTATTGAATATCTAGCAGAAGACATCTCTACCTTCTTTTCTTCAGATGGACTGAAGAAGAGAGAGGGAGAGAGAGAGAGGGAGAAGAAATAAGAGGAAAGTTAACTCGTACATCAAAAGTTTTTTTAGAAATTAAGTATAAGTGTCTAGCTAGCAGGAAGAGAATATAATATCTGAGGTAGTAAGACATTCCTATATCAAATTAAAGGTTTCACTGTAGCTAAAATTGACCTACTAATTCCCACTATTGTAAAAGTACATGTACATATGTACATGTACATACATGCTGTATATTGTATGCACATTACCGTTGATGTGAATAGCTTCCATTGTTTGCTAGTTGTGATTGAAAATCACTCCATGATAAAGGAGCTGATAGCCTTCTGGAATATAATTAAAAAATAAATAAACAAACAAATAAATAAACAATACATGTTTATTTACCTTTCATTGATCATGGATTGATTAGAAGTAGAAGTAACTAACGTTGGAACACTACAAATAGACATGCAGAGATACATTATACATGAACACTAGATACATGTACCCTATTGTGGTCACAGTCTTTATACATACATGTACAATAGAATGGGATTAGAGGTGGCTTAAACTTAGTGAGCACAAAAATAACAAACTGAATTATGCTGCATACAGTGAAATATTATTTGCATGTACATGTACTGAACTAACCCTTCATGTCTTGGATAAGCACTTGATAATACTCTTGAACTACAAATAACACCTTGAAATAATAATAATAATAATAATAATAATAATAATAATAATAATAATAATCCATCTTTTTCAAAGACTGTCTGTGACCCTGTGGCGGTCCAATGCCCAGATGTGGTTGGGTCGGTCTTCCATTTTGTCCCCTGAGGTGGATGGCCAACTGTAGGACGTTTTGTTTCATTTTTATTTTATTGTCACTTTATTTTGTTATTATTTTATTATTGTTATTTTATTTTATTTTCCTATTTTTGGTTGGTCCCCATTTTTCGTTTCTATTTTTCTTCCCTTATGGGCTTTCCCTTTTTGTCTCTCTTGTCTCTCATTGTGTATAATAATAATAATGGAGCGGGGATTACTATCTATCCTCACCAGTAAACATTAAGCTTATCAAATCTCTCTATTGACTTATTTCATTTTATTTTATTAATATTATGTTCTGCCTTATCTTGCTATATTTTCTTGTCCACCTTATTCTTTTATATTTCTTGTTATAATAATAATAATAATAATAATAATAATAATAATAATAATAATAATAATAATAATAATAATAATAAATTTAATTACCCATTCTCCCATCAATTGGTGGTGTCCTTATACTGAGTCTGCCAGGAGCAATCAGTGAGTTTAATATTCTCTAAAATAAATAAACAATATCAGCAACGAGACACCTGAAGTGCTTGGATTCACTGCAGTGCAGTTACTCTTGCATTTATGTAAAAGCAATGAAACATGGGCTTCATCTCTATTATGCAGCATGATAAAGACAAGGACCATGATTCAATGCTTTAATAATGCATGTTTTGCACTGACTTAAGTTTGAAAGAGCTTTAAAAACTAACACCTATTGTGATGGCACAGATACTGTTGTCTTGATAGATTTTATTTGCCTAAGAGACCATGCATAAGACAGCAAAACAAAAAATAATGCATTAAGAAATGCAAGCATGTAAAATTGCCTATTATTAATAGAGGCGTGGTTTCTTGGCCTAGAGCACTTAGTTTCTTAATTAAAAATATTTTTCAAAAATCTAATTAAAAATTCATGATCACAGACAGAGAACCAAAGTACTTAATACTCACCTATGCGGTGAGTCCAATTATAACACATGTACCATGGTTTTTTCAAAAAAATGGCCCCAAAATAACCCCAAATTTTTATTACATTTTCTGATACATATTGATGTCCTTACACTGTGTAGAAAGTTTGAGCTGATTCCGACTTCAATTTTTTCAGT
>NW_003551948.1:0-2211 GCF_000090795.2 Amphimedon queenslandica | reverse complement strand
TACTGCCACAATTTGTAGGAATGGCATATTGTGGAAGGTCTGGTCTGCACAATTGTCTCAACCTGTTTATTTCTTTTATGCTACAAGAGGAAACGATCAATGATTTGGGATTGAAACATGTTCAATTAAAACCAGACAGTGTTTGTACTCATACTAGAACAATGTAAGCCATTCCTGCACTAATTACATTGTCAGGCAAATGAATGATTGCATTATCAAGTGACTGTCCCTGACAACTGTGTATGGTAACATCAAAAGCTAATATCAAAGAAAACTGGCTCCTATACTTCATTACCATCAACTTTCTCTTGACTTATTCAATCTCAAAAGGATCGGCTATTCTATCAAATGTAACTGTTATGTGTCTTTCTAAAATGGCCGGCACTGTAACAAGTGCTCCATTTACTAATCCCTTCTCAGCATTTACATTACAACGCAATAACTCTAGACCCCACAGCCAATTTTAATTTGACATTTAACCGCCCCTGTTTTAACTTTTGCTCAAATATTTCTTCTATATCATCATTTTTCTTTCAATGTGTGCTGCCAGTACTATCAATGAAATTTGTGGCTTTAATTTTTATGGTTGGACTTAGTAGAGTGTGAGCATTGTTTCATTAAATTCCTGACACATCTACTTTCGGAAACTGCCAAACTTGGGCATTACCATCCTGTTGTCATACTGTAAAATTTTTTTAATGGGCATCGAAAATACTTTTTCAGTAAGTGTAGCGAGGGTCTGATCATCTGGAAGCCACGTCTCACTTGGTACAACATTTCTGAAAATTTTTGATGCATTTTTTGTCTTTTATTTATTGTCAATTTGTCATAGGTGACAGTATCATGCCATATGTACACTGCACCCATACTACCAAGTCTGTATTTCAGTGTTGATGCTGCTACTCTGTCAAACACTGGTTTGCCATGAACTGGTGGCAATTAAAAGATGTCACCAACAAAGAGGACATTCTTTTCACCAAACTCTTCATCTGATTGGAATAAGTCATTCATTCTCATGCGTATATGAGTAAATTCAAGGCTAGAAACCATGGACACTTCATGATTATCATTTTCACATTTAAAAGTTATGTTTTCATTACTTTGTTATTAGCCTTTGGTATTGACCAGTATGAGCCACTCTGTCCATTGTGTTCTATTGGCAGGTGAAACAGTCTATGTGCCATTACACCTCCCACATTGTCAGCAGCTAACCTTGTTGGAGCACAGACGGCACATGTCTGTTGGGTCAGTGTTGACCAGAGGCTTTTCACTAGTGCCTTAATAAGAAAAAATTTGCTGGTGAATCTATCCCATTAGTTGTGGATCGTCATCTTCCACATCATTTTCGTCTTCTGTTTGCTGCTCTCGCAACTTGTATGTCTTTTACCTATTTTGAGCAACTTTCTGAATTTTTCATTTGCTTCGACACATTTTGTGGTTGACAATGTGGCGATCAAATGCTTCTTTGAACAGTTTCGCCATCTTTGACTGAATCATTCCCGTTTCTAAATGTCAGGAAAGGGAAAATGATGGCGTAATGGAAACTGTCCCTCTGATTTGCCTGATGAACTTGAAAACCCATATAGTTAGAAAGGCACTCTTTTTGTATTGGTCTATACATTCGTTTGCCATTCATATACTTGCCATTGTAAGTGACTTTGGCTACAAAGTCATAAAGGCAATATTCTTCATGTTCTTGGGCTCTGTTGGATAAAAGTGAGTGACAAAGCCCCCCAAAAAAGCCTGTAGTTGATGGATCATCTGCTGCTGTTTCTTTAACTTCACTGAGTTTCTTTCTTAAAATTTTTTTTCATTTATGCAGCATTTCTACATCGATCCATTATACTTGTCTCGATATTCTACAAAGTACCTCGCTGAGTAATATATCACATGTTTCCAGATTCTGCATGTGACCCATTTGTGCCTTTGTCACGTAGCCACCACATAATCCGCCTGAGCCAGAGAACTGTCACCGGTAAAGGTTACATCAACATTAGCCTTCGAGAACAATAGAAGCAGAGGAATGTAATCGTTGACTCTCACTTCTTCCTCACTCAGTTTAAAGAGATAATCCTTTTCTCTGCTATCATGCTTTGTTGGACATTTTTTAGTACTGTTTCTTTGGAAAGTAATCCAAATTTGCACTTTGTAACAAATACATTTTTACTAAACTTTCTCTTTTTCTTACAATAATTGCGGCACTTGTGTAAC
>NW_003551947.1:0-2212 GCF_000090795.2 Amphimedon queenslandica | reverse complement strand
TGAAATCATGTCATCATCACGATACAGAAAATGAAATTATTTCCTAACTTGTAAATCCAGTGTATACATATATTTATTTGTGAATTGCTAATAATTAAAATACCAAACAAACATCAATTATTATCAATAAATAAAGAAAAATATTGCTGTTAAGTCTGTGCATTTAAAAACGAAATACAAAAAGTGAATTTCTGTTTAGACTAGCATCTATAACATAGTATCATCTGTGCCATCACTATACTTCTCCTCTAATATATTGACAGCTCTCATTGGAACTTGAGATGCAATATATGATCTATTATCCGCTATATATTGTATTGCTGGCCCTATCGATTGGTTGGTGATGGAAAGTTCCCCCACGTTCTGCTTTACATCTCGTATGTCGGCCTTGATGGCTTCTAAATTTTGTCGGAATTTTTTAGTGTTCTTTTTGAATCTAAAACAGACAACAACTGCAAAAAATAAATGGAGTGTACATTAGTAAGTAGTACTGAGGTTAATATACTTACATATAATAAGAATAACGACAGCTGCTATAATCAAACTGACTGAGAAACCAACAGACAGACCAATAATGAGTGCCTCACTGGTAGCTACAAATTTTATGATGATAATAATAATAATAATAATAAACAAGACAGTACAAGACAGTTTGAGCAAATTAAAAATTCATAAAAAAATCCAAATTTGATTGGAATCAGCTCAAACTTTCTACACAACACAAGTACATGTATGTGAATCAGAAAAAATTATAAAAATGGAGAATTCTCTCCTTTTCATTTTTGGTGAAATTTGGCTCAAGACCATGTGCTATAGTACACTTTGGCCCGATTTTGGAGCAACTTCAAAAAATCGTAAAAAATCCAAACTTGATCGGAATCAGCTCAAACTTTCTACACAACATAAGTACATGTATATACATCAGATAAAGTTATAAAAACGGAAAACTCTCTCCTTTTCAATTTTGGTAAAATTTGGCTCAAGACCATGTGCTATTATTAGTAACGCGGTAGCGTTACTAAGTAGGATTCACCCCCAAACAAAATGGCTGCCACGACTTTTGCAGCCTTGCTATACCTGGAAAACGAGCTCCTATGCTTACCAGACTTTATAGAGGACCTCATCTTGACAAGAGGACTCCAATGGTACAACTAGCGTGGCTCTAGACCTTGTCTAAGCGAAAAGTCAAAAATCGGCGAACCGGCCGTTTTGTTCAGCCACCTTTTTTCATCTTCATCATCATCATCATCATCATCATCATCATCATCATCATCATCATCTTCATCAAGTCCTGTCAATCCAGTTGTCGGTGTGTATCTCAGTATCAGCTGGTGCTACAAGAATAATTCTTACACCAATCTACTCCAACAGTCTATGCGCAGGTCCATGTCCCATCAGATCATTCTTCAAGTAAGGAAAAAGTGATACTGTGACTGCTGGATCGAGCCATCTTAGCTACATGCCGCCATTTTGTTAATTAAAGAAGCTTGCCATGTGCTCCAAAATTTGGGTGTGGTCGCGCATGCTCAGATATCTGCAGCTCTGGAAGAAGCAAGCTATGCTTGGAATCAACTTACTGCAATACTTTAGTGGAGGTTTCCAGCTAAAAGAAGGTATTGATTTTACATGTTACTGTTTTATCAAGTGTGTTATTTTATTTTATTTTAAAAAACAAACAATTAATTAATGTTATGACTTATGATATGCAATGATAATTATGAACTTGACAACAGCCTGGAAGAACAGGAATAGCAGGGAAGATGGACACTCTTAGCTCACAGATTCTTGAACAAGGACTTGTGTCAAGACTAGTATTAGTTTCACTTGTCATCAGTATAGTTAATATTCCTTCAGCATGTCTATTCAATGCTGTCTCTCATAACTGTTATAACAATGATAATAATAATAAAGAGAATTATTGTTTGTGTAAAATCAACAAGTATCACAATTGCAACATAAATATTATTTTAAAAAATCAACACAAACAAGAACATAAAAAATTAAAAAAAAACAAGATGAAGTAGGATTCCGAACGACCAACGAAAATACAAAATGAAAATCCTACTCGTGATGCAAATTCCACTCTACATTGCAAGGTGATCCGTAATTCTTACATAATAACATTAAAAATACAATGTAGAGTAGAATTTGCATCACGAGTAGGATTTTCATTTTGTATTTTCGTTGGTCGTTCGGAATCCTACTTCATCCT
>NW_003551946.1:0-2212 GCF_000090795.2 Amphimedon queenslandica | reverse complement strand
CAGCTCCATCCACTGATGGATAGACTGTAGATAATAAAACCAAAAGGAATAGCACCAGCTCAAACATCTCTTGACTCTATGACTTAATGTAATACTCCCACACCTTTCACACATACCATACCTTATTACTAGCTATAATCAAGAATAGGAGTACTTAATATAACACAGCTAGAATGAACAAATTTACACATGCATACACAGTGTATATTGTCCTAATGGCTCATAGTGCATGATCAACAGTGCAGTGTATGTTAAGGATTGTTTATCATCAGTTGATGATCATGTTATTACATTCTATTGCACTATTCAACTAAATAATAACAAACTCTTCACATTACTGATGACCGGCGTTGCATATTTTCATCTTTTGACACGTTGTACTCACCTCAAAGTGTTTAATAAAGTGAGAGCAAGATTATAAAAGAATGACGTTTAACTTAATATGCAGAATAACCCTTTTGTTTTGAAATTATTAACAACAAAATAAAATGACAACAACAACAATGATAACATAATAGCAGTAATAAAAGAACAATTATAACAATGATGATAATATTACTGAAAGTTCATTTATTAGATTTTTGTTCAGCTAAACTAGGCATTACAGCAACTCTTGAATACTTTTCTGATCAGTTCAGGTATTGGACCAAACACAAATAATAGTAATATTTTAATAAATTAACTAGGAGAAAATTCCTTGACTATTCTTCATAAAATTTTTTTAATAAGATTTGCAGTAGCATCATGTGATGCTCAAAAACTTTAATTTTTTCAATTATTTTCATGTGCCAATTTTAAAAAAACATCACCTGGCTTAGTGTGGATAAAACTTGATGCCTTAAATTTTTCAAATAAGTTGCTTTAACAATTTTTTGACAAAACATGTCATCTATTATCAGCAATATTTTGAAGCAATAGTAATTAATTATATTTTGTAATGATTATATTAACTACCACACTGTTTCATACAGTACAGTATTATTGACTGCAATACTAGTTTAATATCCTGGATTAACTTCAGTTTGAACATGAGATCTATTCCCATGTATCTGTATAACTATAGAAAGTGTATTTATTATAATTATAAATACTAAACATACCTTCACCATATGCTGGATTAGCATCATTAGACCAATTGACTATAGAGAGTATGCAATTATTACAATTTAATATTATGATACTACATACCTTCAAAATATGTTGGATTCAGGTTGCTTTGAACATTAGGCCTATCATATGCTGGATTAACCTCAACTGGAACATTAGATCCATCATCATGCATCTGTATAACTATAGAAAGTTTATTCATATTACAATTAATAATGTGCTATACACCTTCAGCATATGTTGGATTAAGATCAGTTCGAACAATAGGTCTATTAACTATAGAATGCATAAATATTATAATCATAATAATTATTATACACCTTCAGCATATGATGGGTTATTCATAGCAGTTAGTTCATCATTAACTAATAATGATAAAAATAATAAACAATCATCAATTAATTATAATTATTTCATGCCTTCAGTTCTCTCCCTTCGCCATCTAATCCAAAGCCCAACAATCAGTATTGATACTGTTACTAATATTAGAAGAATGACAGAACCCACCAGTGAAGATACAGTATATGACAATTGTATTATAGGTTTACTGTCTGGAGTAGCTGTCATCATTGGAGTATGCTCTGTGGAATAATGACAGTATATCATTAACTTATTGTACCTCATTATAACATGCACTTCATTAGTCTCGCTGGGCCAGCCCCTTCCTTTAGGGCTGGCCTGGCGAGACTAGCACTTTATATACCTAGGTCTATTGATACTGTAGTAGGAGATAAATAATGAAGTGTAGCTTCAAAAGACTCACTACTGATTGTTAAATCAACTGTCATACTAATAATAATAATAATAATAATGATAGATTTCATTACCATTGATTGTAGTGAGTGTATTAGAAGGTGATGGTGTGTTAATGATTATAATCTCAACCAGTGAATGATACTCTACAGTAGGTCCATATATTGATCCATTGTTGAGATAATAAACTGATACATTATACACTCCACTGGTTGATACTGATAGTATCCTATAGTCTGATCCAGTTATATTAAAGTGTTCATTCCTTCCATTACTAGTATCAGTAAATATCACATGACATCCATCATCAGTTGATACTAGTTGATATATACACTGTACACTAACTGATCCA
>NW_003551945.1:0-2215 GCF_000090795.2 Amphimedon queenslandica | reverse complement strand
TGGGCCCCCCCCATCAATTGTTGTAGATAATGATATTCATTGTTTGTTTTATTACTTACCACCTAGTAATAAAAATTAACCACCTTGTAATCATTTACAATACATTGCACAGCAGTAAATGTACAAGAAATAAGAAGTAGACAGAAGCAAAACACTCATTTTATAGTAATCATTGTTGAAAATGTAAGATTTTGTTGCTTTAAAATACGCAAAATGCTATTTTAGTGCACTATACGAACGCTAACAAGCGTAACAGGGTAAAAAGTATTCCTATAATTGATTTCACCACCTTGCAAGTACAACTTGGTCATTATTAAGACTTATAGAGGTTATCTCTACCTTATAATGCTTCTAGAGAAGTCTTTAGACAGTATCTCTATGCTCTCTTGCTGTTAGAAAGCTCTTAACTTGTCCCATGTGTAAGCCGCCATTTTGTTTGCCGTGACCACACCCACTCACGTAAAGGAGCGTGGGCGGATGGTTGCTAAGGCTTGTTATTTCTCCAATACAACATGTATAGAAGAAATGTAAGTGTGGACATACAAATATATATATATATATAGATAGCGCGACGGTGAATTCAATTATAGGAACGACCTGGGGGCTTCGCCCCCAGGTCGTTAAAAAGGGGTGTGGCCAAATTTTCGGCGCGCTTCGCGCGCCATTTATCTCTGGGCCCTCTCATCATTTCCTTCCCAGCTACGCCCCTGGCTATTGGTTGTAAACTTAATCTTTATTGAATTCAGCAGGACTGACATCTTGCCCGTAATACTAATAAAAATACAAATTCCATCAAACCTAGAATATAAAGTAGAGTGAAAAAATGGGTAAAAACCATGGAATTGGTTATATCCAAATACTTTCTAAATCACATTCATCAATACATCTCCTCAAATAACTTAAAATAGAGCTCTCCTGTGCAACAAACAATTGCTCATTAGGCAATGCTCGGGCATTGTGAACATTATCAGCAGTGAGATCTCTTGAAAATAAGCTTTATAAAGATGCCGCACAAGTAATTTTCCATCTGATGCAACAGACATGACTAGGGACTCTAAAACTTTATGACTATGAGTGATCAATTCTTCATTAATAACAAACAATAATAATTATACAGTGTATTAAAAATTAACTGTAAGTGATAACAAAGTGACAACTCCCATTAAGACATCTCAAACATTATTTAACATCAGATTTCAAGTTATGATATCAGACTCTAATTATGGATTCCAATTTCTTTTATTGGACTCCAATTTGTTATATAACACTCGAATTTATCATATCAAACTCAAATTTGTTATGAGGAGTCCAGTATATTATATTGAATTCTAATTTACCATATCAGTTTCTAATTTACTATGTAAAATTCTAATTTATTATATTGAACTTCAATTTGTGATATAGGGGTTCAATTTTATTATATTGAACTCCAATTTACTATATAGGAGTCAAATTTACTATATCAGGCTCTAATTTATTATATAGGAGTCCAATATATTATATTGGACTTCAATTTGCTACAATTTACTATACAGACTCTAATTAACTATATAAAACTCAAATTTATTATATAAGATTTAATTTATTTAATAGGAATCAAATTTATATCAGACTCCAATTTATTATATCAGACTCCAATTTACTAAATGTCACTTTAATTTTGGAAGTAGGAGGCTAGGCTTCAAATTTTGGCTTTTTGTCCCTTTTGGCTCCCCATATAAAACCGTGCGATGCCTACTGCACACTGTACTACAGTACTGGGCATTATAACTCACGTGAGCAGCTAGCCATTCTGGTTTTTACTAACTATTAATAACCAGCAACACAATACTCTCATGAGTATTGCTAATGTAAAACCACAGGTATGCATGTTAGCTCTATCATAGTTATATTATGGCTCTATCCATAATTAGTTAAATTCTTCAACGAATTATCCATTATTAAAAATTAAAACAAAATCACCAGAAACTATATCGATAATAAGATACGCAATAGCAGTAGTAACAATAATAGTACTCCTTTTTATGATGATAGATAATAATTAATATATTGTGGGATCTTTATTATAATACATAAAACCTGTCACTACTGACAGAAAGAATAAAGGTGATATTTCAAAAATGAAACAATAAGTGTGGCCTGATAATGTGAACCTCTACATTCACATGTGCTATAAGGAAATAGAGAGGCTGCCATTTTGAGATACATTTTGCTG
>NW_003551944.1:0-2215 GCF_000090795.2 Amphimedon queenslandica | reverse complement strand
GTTTTTCCTTGAAGAAGCAACACCATCTAGAGCAGACATTTTTACACGTGAAAAAAACGGAAGCCACTATGCCCAGGGCCCCACATTTTATACCGCACCTTCTCGTTTAAACCATAACCACACACCCACAATATAATGTTATACTTACCAGCTCCTTCCATGATTTATTGATAATATCAAATATCCAAATATCAAAAGCACTGCCGCCAGTTCCACCTATAACAAGTAGGTGCGGTCCTGAGCTAGTATTAATCAATACACTGGAATGAAACCATCTTTCTTTAGGCCACTGTACTGATCCTCCAGGGTTAGATAATTTTGAATAATTCTAAAATAATAAAATAAATCTTAATTACCCACAAAATAAAACACACATTTAATAATTAATTTAGTTGTAATAATAATACACTTACCACTGATGTATCAGTAAAATTAAGAATATATACATTGTTACTCCTTCCATTAGAAGTGTTACCTCCAAATAATATAGCACTGGAATTGTTAATTGATGTTAAAGTGAAGGCACAAATAGGAGGAGGTGGTCTGTCTCCAGTGACAGTTGGTGATATCCATTGTCCTAAAAATATCAATAACTAGAAGAATGTAGAACATTAAAGGGGCGAGCCTAAGCAAGCTATAGATTGTGCTACATGATCAACATGTATGAGGAAGCAGAGCAATTGCACATGCAAGTCTATAGCTGTAAAAATTTTCTCTATCACTATCACTTAAGAATCTCTGCAGCATTGCAGCAATTTTAAAGATATCTTGCTTATAGTTAGAAGCAGTCATTGATTTAAAGATTGTACATCTGCTTTGTTAACCTAGGCTTGCTGCTAGAGAAGAAACATCACCTATAGAATAGATCTCATGATGCATGCAGCTAGCTACAGTACATGCAGCTTTCTCACTTGCATTCAGCTTATCAGAGTCCTTTATATCAAGAATAAAGATTCTATATCTGCTTTTCTAACCTTTCTTCTTGCTAGAGAAGTCTTTGAACAGCAGTTTAGTCTTATCTTGCTGACCGTTTGCTGCAAATAAGCTCAGACTTGCTGATAGCTGCCATTTTATTTCATTGTGACCACACCCGCTTTCAATGAAGATTAGGCTATTTAACATTAATAATAGTTAGACGGTCTGCCCGTACAAACTCTTTCTCGCCTTAGTGGGGCAAGCTCAGGCTCGCCCCAATAATAATTAGTGTGAATGGAATGCAATGGGTGGACCAAACTAGTTGATATTTCTTTGATCATGTTATCAAATAATTAGGAATGACAACCATGCAAGGAATTCTCAATGCAACCAGTCTGAGTGGAGAACCACCAAAATTAAACAATACTTCATTATATTAATATAAACTGTATGTGCTCTGACCTGTTGAAAGCTTATAGAAATGGATCTCATTAGTTTTAGGTTGCTTGGGTTTATTATTAGAAGATGGTCCAGTTCCTCCAATTACTACAAGATAGTCCTCACCGTTCACTTTTATTGCTATCATGTCACAGTAGGCCTTCATCATGGGGCCATGTCGAAATGTAGTAGGAGAGAGTTCTTTCCAATTAAAGGTATCAACATTAAAACTGTATAAATATATATAATATTTATCAGTAACTATCACGTTTACCTGTATAAACTATTATGAGAACAGCCATCATGACCACACAATCCTCCAAAATAAAATATTTCCCTTCCAATGGCAGCAGCTGCATAGCCCACAAAACCCAGTGGAGGGTTACCAGTGGTGGGTTTCTGCTCCCACCTACCAGTCTTTAGGTGACACACCTCCATCACAGAACACATTGATTTCTTCTCTTCATTATTATGTGCTTTAAACAAGAAGGTGCACTATAAAACCATTCACGCAACGTCATGAAATCGCTTCCGTCGATCACAGTATAAAACGAGGTGCCCAGGGCACAATATGGCGGCCAGATTGAATGAAATTTGAAAATAACAAAATGGCTCCCGCACTGGCACTGTTCTTATCATGGCTAAATCACTAGCAAAACGCATTATAAAAACATTAAAATTAACAAAGGTGAGAGAGTTAACCTACAAGCACACCTAGAAAGCATAGCAAGGAGAGAAATGGTATAATTGACTTGAAGTAATAATTTTACATTATTATCAAATATTATATTGTATATTCTGAAAAATCTGCCCTCAGCCTAAGAAACATGGTCAATGATGCTGTCAGGCAGGTAATAAGTGA
>NW_003551943.1:0-2215 GCF_000090795.2 Amphimedon queenslandica | reverse complement strand
ATAGTGTTGTATGGTTGACCGAAGGGTGATCAATTGCAATCAGGTATTATTTATTATTATTTATTATAATAATTATCAAAATTATATTTATATTATTATTACTATTATTATTATAGTATAAGTCATGTGATTTGTGCTGAATTTCAATTCAATGATAGTTGAGTCCTGTAATTGTAACTCAAGTTTATTATGTAGTAGATACAGAAGTAAGTATAATGTGTAATGTAAAGTAATCATACATTAATTGCCATTAATATTTTTTAGGCTCGTACTAGCATATACTTGTGCTGGTATATTACCATCACAGTACTGCCATATTTTGATTGGCATTACTTGGTACAGTTGGGAAGATGTACACAACTACAGGAAGCTTCTCACCATCCCCATATCCATTCAACTCTGTTATTGTATATGCTTAATAATTTAGAATAATATAATTTTTGTATTTACTACTTCCAGTGGATCGTTGAATGTTGCAACTGCTACCAGTACTAGGATCTGATTGAGGACCAAGTGGGGGTCTTTTGCTGTTACCACTTCTACTTGATGAGGGTGGCTGATAATTGGTAGTCGGCAAGGCTGACCCGTCCCAGTGGTGGCAGTTCCTGGGCTGGTTTTTTATCAATGAGGTCTATTCCTTTGCCACTATCACTTATAACCTGCCTGACAGCATTATTGACCATGTTTGTTAGGCTGTTGACAGATTTTCAGAATATACAATATAAATATTTGATAATGTAAAAAAATTATTACTTCAAGTCAATTATACCATTTCTCTTTTGGCCACGCTTTCTACCTGTGCTTGTAGGTTAACTCTCTCGCCTTTACTAATTTTAATGTTTTTATAATGCGTTTTGCTAGTGATTTAGCCATGATAAGAACAGTGCCAGAGCGGGAGCCATTTTGTTATTTTCAAATGTGGCCGCCATATTGTGCCCAGGGCACCTCCTTTTATACTGTGATCGACGGAAGCGATTTCATGACGTTGCGTGAATAGTTTTATAGTGCACCTTCTTCTTTAATGCAACGATCATCAACATGTAATAAACAGCTACTTTCTCCATCTCACTGATCACTTCCATCATACACGTTTGGTGTTTGCAATGTAAGTAACTATTCATTGTTATTAATAACTAATAAGAATAGTTAAGCAAGTGTTATTAATTAAAAATAATAATCAAAGATATACGGAAAAGATACGTTTAAAATTTTAATCTTGGATCTTTTGATGTCAATATCAGAATAATATTGATCCCTTGATCTCAATCTGATTGTGCCTCTGATGTCTTGATTCAGTTTTGATCGCGGTCGCAGGTGAAACACAGGATATATACAAGTGACACCCCCTTGATGTATGTATGTCTCTCTCTCTCTCTCTTTCTGAACAAAATTAGACTCTTTCGAGTGATGATATGATCAATAATGATCACGCTCTTCGGAGTGATGATACGATCAATAATGTCACGCTCTTCGGAGTGATGATACGATCAATAATGATCACGCTCTTCGGAGTGATGATAAGATTGATAATGATCACGCTCTTCGGAGTGATGATACGATCAATAATGATCACGCTCTTCGGAGTGATGATACGATCAATAATGATCACGCTCTTCGGAGTGATAATATGATTGATATGGTTACACTCTTTAGATTGATGATGACAATAAATTATTGTGGGCATTATATATACCAGTATGTTTTGTACATAAATTTTGTGTTACTAATTATGTACATTTATAATAATTATGACAATAGATTGAAAGTTATGAAAATGATAATTGTAAGCCGGATTTGAGATTTTCACGTCTGACAAATATTACTATACTTTCTATTATGACATTATTATAATTCTCTATATATACTTCTATTACGACATTATTATAATTCTATTATAAAAATTGTATTATTGTATTACAATAATTGTCATTCATTAATAATAATAATTATTATTCTTGGCGCTTTAATTGATAATAAAATGGCTGACGGAGAAATTGTGCAGGACGGTGACAGAGATTCAGCACTAGCTGGCCTTTTTGGTGTAAGCATTATCTTCTTGATTTCATAAATTAAATTTATATACTTTTATAGCAAGTCACTATGAATTCAAACCCACCTACACATCGGCAGCAGCAGCAACAATTTGAAAATCCACCGTCTCTACCACCTCTTCCTGTCAATCATAACAACGATCCTGATAAAAGCCAAGGAAGTG
>NW_003551942.1:0-2215 GCF_000090795.2 Amphimedon queenslandica | reverse complement strand
CAGCAGCCTATAATTAATGTATATGCAAATAGGTTCATTATGTAATGCAATACTGCTAGTATTGTGATGTACCTAGCCTATTATGGTATTTCCTCAATGTTCCCCTTGTTGGGTTGGTGTTGAGCTTAGCAGCTGCAGGGGGGGATTCTTCTATCTCGCTCATTAAGGGTCCATTAAGGTGAGTGTTGTTTCGGTTGACGTGATCAAATATTTGCAGGACCAGTTCCATCCCTGTTGTTGCTCCTGTGCTACGAGATATTGTTTCAATTTTCTTCTTGCTTAGCTTCAAGGACCGTCCAAACTCACGAGCCTGGCTTGTGGAGAAAGTCCTTGTAACATCTCTTAAATAATTTGTAATTCCTTGGGGATCTATTGAATAGAAAGTGTGATCATGCTTGTTAATATTTCTTTTATGCATTCATACCAGCTCCAATGAATCTTTCCTCCCCACGGAGTTTTGGTATCAAGTAGTTCAGCTCTAGACTTCTCAAATGATCAGCTAGTATTCTGTGCTTTTCCTGCAGCGATATTTCTGGATGCTCATCTACCCATGCACTAATCACTTCCATTGCCTGCATTGCTAGACTATTATCACTTGGTAGTCTAGCCCTTGAAACTTGGAGCATAACACGTAAAGTGTTCAGAGTTCCAACTGTGATGTCACTATTCAAAAATACATTCACTAGATGTGTGGGTTCAAGTTCTGGCACTATATTATATTAGGATTGAGTAAAATAGATAAAGTTAAAAATGAATTTATGATTATTATTATAACTTACAATCTGTGGAACTTTCATCTCCATGCTGCTCAACATGTACATGTACCTCTACTGTTGGTTCATTCTCATCTTCCCCTGCTCCATCAACAGATTCATTATTTGTATTTTCTTGATTTATGGCCGTATTTTCATAGATATGCTCATCAGCACGATTTATGAGGTTATCATAGATTACTTCATTGGAGTTTTGTACGCAAATGTCAACATTAACATAGTCATGAAATACTGAATCATCTTTGTCTACCAGATCATATAATGGGTTTGCTGTCGAATTCACATAGTCTGGATCCTGGCCTGTAGCTGTGAGCTATTCATATTATAGTCACAATAAGTTGTACTTACTGTTGGAGTGGGTTGCTGGATTGACAATTACTAGTGTACAGCCAGGCTCTTTCTCTACTGCTGCCTTTGCCATTTGTGATGATGTGAAGGAGTGCACACTTTCAGTTGGCAGCTGGCAGCTAGTATTTATGGCAACTCCTACCACCCACTGCATTTTTATGTTTGTAAAGAAATTACCTCTACCCATTATGGACTGTTTAGAAACCAATGAAGTGATTTAAATATGTAATGCTTCATCTAATGAGCCAAATGAAATGAGTACACAAGGGGGTTTACTTATTACAAAATTTAGTATAACAATAGAAAATGCTGAGGGTTACTATAGATACCACTAGTATCAGAAATAATATTAAAAATGGATGAAATATCATGTCGTATCTTCTTGCTGGTGACCCTACAAATGCTACATGATAAATAGGGGGTTCCCCATCTTCGCACTGTGATGAGTCTGACAGCTGCATCAGAAGACATACTTCCTCTTCTATGAAAGAGTACGGACTAAAAGTCTCGTCTCTTAATTTGAGCCTTTTCTCACTATCATGTGTTCGAATCATCACAGAGCCAATCTCAAACTCTTTGCTAGGCATGATATTATACTGACTGACATTGAGGTGAATGGAGTCGACTATGTCACATTCTGGTCCTCTGTCACAGCGAATGAAATAATAGCTTGATGACGGTGAGATAAATTGAGCCCCACCACTATCGTTGATGAGTCTTATGCACCATGCATTGTCTGGAGGATGAGCACAGGCTAGATCTTCAAAATTATTGTCAGCGTTATCGTTAGCAGATTGATGGTCGTTGAAAATGTAAGCATAATAAGGAGAGCAAGACAAAGTACCCATTGACTCTACATCGTTCATTAGGAGGCTAATGACGGAACCCTCTTCGAGATAAATGTAATCAGATTTGAAGACTTCGTCCATTGAGATGCTGCTGCCTTGTTGTATGTCACTGCATTTGACTGAGACGACTGTAGCAGAGCAAGAAGCTGAACCCTCCAACTCTATGTCGACACTTGTCACCCAGTAACTTTGAGGTATTCTATACAAGACAGTGTCGTATGGATGCATGACTTGCTTTGATAGTGT
>NW_003551941.1:0-2216 GCF_000090795.2 Amphimedon queenslandica | reverse complement strand
TGACTGGGAGTAGTACTTTACCTCCAATGATATAGAATGTTTATGGGCTACTTTGTTATCAGTTATCTTGGAGTCCAGTTCTCAGTTTATCACTGTTTTCAACCCCTCCCTTTACCGGAGGTAGTTTTCTGGTCCTATAAAGTAATAACTACATTTATTTCAATCGTTGAGAAAGAAAGCTAAACGTGTCTCCACTCCATTTAATAGAGAGTACGTTACACAAAGCAGAAACCGACCTTCAGAAAGATAATTATTCTAGAGGCAAAATCTTGTTTTGAATCAGACCTTGTTGACAAATTTGCCTTCTCAAATGATTCTAGAATCTATAAGTTTATCAGAAGTCTAGTAGGTACACACTCCTTTCGTCACTGTATGTCACTTGGCTTTAATTCTGGTACCACTGACCAATCAAAGGCTTCCTTTTTTAAAAAATTTTTCATTCAGTATTTCAAAAGTGTTCTACCTCTGTAGATGCTACTAATTTTTTTCTGCCAGGGTGTCTTGGAGGATATTACCTTCTCTGTCTCTGATGTTTTTAAGCATTGTCAACTTTAACAGTTCATAAGGCTCATGGTAAAGACGAAATTCCAGCATATACGCGGAAATTCTGTGCTACTTTTTTGTGTGAGCCAGTTCATCATGTTTTTCAGTGTCATATCTTCCTATGGAATGGAAAGTTCATAAATAACTCCAATTCATAACTCTGGAGATAGGTTTTTAATTAACAACTACAGATCAATCTCATTATTATGTATTATTTCTAAGGTTCTGGAGAGATTAATTTACGATTACATATATCCCAGCTTTTCTGGTGTTATCTGCAGTAATCAATTTGGTTTTGTGCGTAAGTGTTCTACGCGTCAACAACTTCTACATTTTAATTTTCTCCTATCCTCTCGTCAAGCTCATGTTGTATATTTGGAAATACAAAAGGCTTTTGATACTGTTTGTCACAATAATTTAGTTCAGAAAGTGGAATACTGGCATATATGGTCGAACTTGGAAGCATATTGAGGCTTACCTTTTTGATAAAATACAATGTGTTTTAGTCAATGGTACTCTTTCTAATTTCCTTCCTGTCTCGTCTTGGGTACAACAAGGAAGTATCCTGGGACCCTTATTCTTCATATTGTATATTAATGATCTCTCTTTCTGTCATTCACTTCTCTCTGTCTCTAATTGCAGAGACAGTAAGTGCTGTAAATCGGTTTTCTCTATAGCAGACAGTCAACTTCTTCCGGAGGATCTTGATTGTATCACTAGTTGGAGTAAGGAGTCCAAATTGACCTTTAACACTAAAAAGACTTTTCTAGTGCGGTTCCACAGACCGAAGGTACAACCTATCGCTTTTAACTATTCTTTCCAAGATCTTGTTATTGACAGCAGAGTTTTTGCAGATTTGGGGATCATTTCCTCTGACAGTCTGCTGGTCTTTGCAGGTCAGGACTATTCTCCGGAAAGCCTGTAAGACCCTATACTTTATTAAATGTGCTTTTCCATCTGACTCCACCCCTTGTGCTACTAAAAAAAGTTGTTCTTATCTCTTATTCTTTCTATTTTTACCTACTGTGCTCCTCTTTGGCTCCCGTCTCTACTGAAGGATATCATTGCTGTTGAACAGTTTCAATGCCAGGCTACAAAGTACATTTTGCACGATTATACCTCTAACTATCACCACAGACTTATTTCACTCACCTTACTTCCACTTTTATATCAATTGGAGATGACTGACATTATGTTTTTTATTTCCTCGCTAAATTTTTATTGCCCTCAGTTTGATGTTATGAACTATTTTTCTTTTTCAGTATCAAACACTCGTTTTTCTGCTCAAGGTGAACTGCATCATCGAGTATCATCTTCCTCTACTTCTCATCTCTCATTATTTATCAGACTCCCCAGACTGTGGAACTACCTCCCTCCATTAAATGTTGACAGGTCTCTCAATTTGATGAAGAAAGATTTAAAACAAATTTTTATTTCACATTTTAAACGTAATTTTGATCAATCTAACCACGTTTAATATCATGTTTTATGTCCTTGTTAGCCTCAACCAGTTTTGTGTAGGCGGGGACTAGGTACTCGGTTTGTCCGTCTGTCATTCATTCATTTTGTGTGCTATCTCTTGTTTTTGAGAATGTATATCTTTACAATCGCGTGCTCTAAATCTGTGAGAGTTTCTCTTCTGTTAGCAAAAGTCTTGCTTTACTGCCTCAAGA
>NW_003551940.1:0-2216 GCF_000090795.2 Amphimedon queenslandica | reverse complement strand
ACATACTGTACACATACAAAGCTATCCTTATATTGTTAAAATAGCAGCTAGCTGATGTTGAAAAGCATTATACATTTTTCTCGTTCTTTATCACAATTGCTTTGGTACTGACGTTGCCACTCAGGCCCCCAGAATACTGTGAAAATGAGTTTCAATTGATGACATCCTTACAGCAATATAGATGTTAGAGTTTACAAATATTTGATAACCCATATAGAAAAAACAAGGGCATGGTTGTGGGCATGGTTGTGGCATGGTTGTGGCAACCTTGTAAAAAGGTTGTTGTTACTAGGTGGTCACAAGGTGGTCACCACCTGGCCACAAGGCCCACCACCTTGTAAAAACCCTGGAATTGACACATTTTCCACCTTGTGACAACCATGTAACAACTTTGTGACAACCTTGTAACAATGTAAAATAAATTCAATAGAATAGCTATAATCTAAAAGCCTATCAACACATAATTAATGTCATATAATGTCAAATGATTTCTAGATACTTGAAATGTATCTATGATACATGTAGCTAATGTATAGAGATGTGGATGTGTTTTACTGTTATCTTTACTGACTTGTACAAGGGCTGGTCAATGGTAATAGCTTCATATCATCGTGGGGCGTACTTAATGAAACCTCAGTTTCCTGCAAACCTTCGGACAACCTTGTCGCAAGGTTGTTATGTTTGTAACACGTTAGTCACAACTTCAACCCTTTTTATACAAGGTTGTCACTAGGTTGCTCACAACTTTATCACTTTTGTACAAAGTTGTTACCAGGTTGCTACAACCTTGCGAGGTTGTGAACTGGTTGTAACAAACTTGTAGCAAGCTTGAAATTTCTATATGGGTTGTGATGGTTTTCCTGGTGGATCCTTGAAGTACGAGAGTAAAGAGCGTAATCATCAAAACCTCCACTTGGGTCTTTAATCCCCTTGAGCTTTGAGCGAGAATGAGATTTAGCAGAACCCAGCTCTGATAGCTATTTTAAAGCAGCTTTGTCAGGCATAAGTTCTTTTAATTGAAATAATTTGTTGGACCAATGAATCAAAACCTCATAGCTACATTCACTTGCTTTTAATCGGCATAACAAGTAGTATAAAGACACAGCTTTGCCAATAACAGGTGTACCAGTTGTGAACAAGTATTCATTTGCTAAGTCATTTGACAAATACTTTGTTACAGTATTACACCAAACTTCTTCGTAGCACTGCCTCACATAAAGTTTTCTTAGGAGAGGAGGATGTGGCTCAAAACAGTCGTGCACATCTATGATACTGTAATAATTTGATTTTTGTGGTTCATGCATCTTCAAAAAATTGCAAAAAATTTGTGAAATTTACAGCCCTTGAAAATCGAAATTCTGTGCTATACAGTATTCTAAGCAGAGATATAAAACTAATCAGGAGTCAATTAAAGGACTCATTTACTCATTAGTCTACCAATATGCTAACTCATGAGAGAGAGAGGAAGATCTTTTGTGGTTGAATTGGGTTATAGGAGCTGCATATATTTCACTCTTAATTGGGACTTGTTTTTTGTGATAAGCAGTACAATAGCTGCTGGAGTCAACTAGTCTTTTTAAACTGCATCATTATCAGATGTCACTGTTAACTTTTTAAAAGAAGATTTATCGGTTTGGAAGTCTGACCATAATAGAGACAGCACTGAAGGAACATTGTGAGGTAGTGTTGACTTGAACCAACTAATTAAAGCCTCCAAAAGAACAGACTATAGTGATATTTCACGCATGAAGTTAATCTCTGCACACTGCTTAAACCAGATTTGGGTAGGGGTCTGTCTGGCTATGACAGTGGTATTTAAAAGGCTTTAAAATCACCCTTTTCAAGGAATTTACTATAATCATGCATTGGCTTTTACTGTGTAAATATTCCTGCATAGGTGTGACCAATTAATGAATAACCGAAATTTTTCAAATTTGACTTTGTTATACCTAAATTATTTTATGTTGTATAGTAGTGTACTTCAACTACATGCTATCATAAATAAAATGAAGTAATTTCAATTAACTATTATGTGTGAACTTTATGCAGTTCATGATAATAATTAATTCTCTCCTTCTAGGACATCTCTTCTTGTGAGTCTAACTGAAAAATCAAGTAGTGATGACTTTTCGATTAGCAATGATGACAAGTTCTCTAGATTCATGGAGATAGATAAAGAAGTAGTAGAGCTGAGAAATAGTTTAAAAGAAATGAAA
>NW_003551939.1:0-2216 GCF_000090795.2 Amphimedon queenslandica | reverse complement strand
TCCACACCAGCCTCTCCACTGCACCACCACGACCCTGCTGCATCATCAACGCTGGTTGTTGTATTTATACTCGGTTTCTATAATATAAATCAGTGTATTGTTAATGCTGCACTGGGGCGTAGCCCCAGTATATATATAGGGGCGAAGCCCCTATTACCGGAGCTCTAGCACTGCATACTGTGTCCGGTTACCGGAGCTCTAGACACTTCCTAATTATTATTATTAATTTATTATTTTATTTGTGGATATTATTATTTATATTACTTTAGGTTCCAGCTTTTGTGACGGAAAATGGTGACAATATCTACGAGAGCAATGCTATTGCGTATTACGGTAAGACTAAATTTAGGAGTTGAAATTATTGTTATATATTTTTTTATTTAGTATCGTCGTCAGCTCTTAGAGGTACTTCAGATTTAGATGCAGCACTAGTACAACAATATCTTTGTTTCGCCGAGAATGAGCTCCTCCCACCAATCTGTACTTGGGTGTTTCCAACATTTGGATACATGCCATTCAATAAAGAAGTTAGTCAATGCCTTTTTCTAAAATATTACTTGAAATAATTATTGTTTTTTTTTAATTGAAATGATTGAGTATTAAAAATTATGCGTATGTGTAAACAAGCATCATATTTAGCACAAAAAATCTACAAATTTTAATTGCTTTTTTGTATAATTATTTAATCATTTTTAGACTGCACGTGTTGCTCAAGAGGCTGTGAAGAGATTGCTTGGTGTATTGAACGATGTCCTTGCCACTAGGACATTCCTTGTTGGAGAAAGAGTGACATTAGCTGATATTGGAGTCTGTTGTACTCTTTTGATGCTTTATAAACAAGTGAGCCATTGATGAGATAGGATACCTGTGTATATTTTTTAAATACTTTGTTAGGTACTAGAGCCTCAATCTCGTAATTCGTTTGTTAATTTGAACCGCTGGTTTGTAACATGCATTAATCAGCCACAGTTCAAGAAGGTATTAGGGGACGTTACACTCTGCGAGAAAGCAGCCCAATTTGATGGTAAGTGGATCGGGCTACTGAGCTCAAGCCTTAAGTATTGATTTGTTTCTCTAGCTAAGAAGTATGCTGAGTTACACCCAAAGAAGGAGAAACCAGCCAAAGAGAAACAGCCACAGCAAGAGAAGAAGCAACAAGAAAAGAAGAAGCAGGAGAAGAAGCCAAAAGAGCCTGAGCCAGAGGAGGAGGAGGAAGAGGAGGCCCCTAAGCACGTCTTTGTTGACCCTTACCTCTCACTCCCAAAAAGGTAAGGTATCATCGGTTTTCATTTTTAGAGAAAACCATCAGCATTTGCTTTAACAAAATGTAATGAAAATTTGGGGTGATTTTGGAGCCAATTTTTGGAAAAAACCATGGGCTGTAGCCTTGGGTATTTTTCAAATGTTTGGAGTTTTTAAAAAATGGTCATAACTTGAAAAATATTTGTTGGAATCAGCTCAAACTTTCTACACAGCTTAAGTACATCAATACGCATCAGAAAATGTAATAAAAATTTGGTGTGATTTCTGAGCCAATTTTCGGAAAAAACCATGGGCTATAGCCTTGGGAATTTTTCAGAAATTCGGAGTTTTAAAAAAATGGTCATAACTTGGAAAATATTTGTCGGAATCAGCTCAAACTTTCTACACTGCTTAAGTACATCAATATGCATTAGAAAATGTAATAAAAATTAGGTGTGATTTCGGAGCCATTTTTCGCAAAAAACCATGGGCTATAGCCTTGGGTATTTTTCAGATTTTTGGCTAGTTTTTAAAAATGCCACAACTCGAAAAATATTTGTTGGAATCAGCTCAAACTTTCTACATAGCATAAGGACATCAATATGTGTCAGAAAATATAATCAAAATTGGGAGTTAACAATACATGTCATCTTTTTCTTTATCTAGTTCATTTGTTTTGGATGCATTTAAAAGAACATTCTGTAATGAAGACCCAGTCAAAAACACCATACCTTATCTATGGGAGAACTTTGATAAAGAAGGCTACAGTATCTGGAGATGCGATTACTTGTATCCGGAGGAACTCAAGATGACATTCATGGCTTCAAATCTAGTTGGTGGGTTCTTCCAGCGCATTGAGAAACTCCACAAGTACGGGTTTGCTGTCATTTATGTTCTTGGGGAGAACTACAAGCTGAACATTTCTGGCTTTTGGATCTTGCGTGGGCAGGAACTAGCATTTGATGTGAGTTCAT
>NW_003551938.1:0-2216 GCF_000090795.2 Amphimedon queenslandica | reverse complement strand
ACAGAAAGGTAGAGAAAGAGAGGGATATCGACAAAGAACAAAAGGAGAAAGAGAGGAACTCGGGAGAGGAAGGCAGAGACAGTAAAGGAGAGAGGAAGGGAAGGAGTGAGAGAGGGATCGAGAGAGAGAAAAGGAGAAAAGAGGACAGCAGAGTAAGGGAATAAAAGGATGGAGGGGACATTAGTATGATATATGGGTACTCCTACTAGCAAACATCAACCACAAATACAGTTACCCGGTAAAGTCATTTCTTTCCCTGATATTCCATTAGATATCAGTCGCTCCTTACACTGAGCCCTTTTGTCTTTACTATCCTAGCTCTTGTACTAGTTTCTTTATCCTCCAGGTCTGATAATAAATTTGGAGGATAATGATACAGAATTGATCAAACCTATTAAAGATTCTTCCATCAGAGGAGGTACTACTGGTATAAGTTATGGATATAAGGGGCTCCCTGACTCATGGATAATGGACTAGGTAAAGGAAGGAGAGATTGATACTAAGAGAAAGGACGAGAGAGAATGAGAGGAAGAAGTTTAAGAAATGACAATGAGAAAGAGGTGGAAAGAAATGAGATAGCTACAAGAGGGAGACAATTTGATCATTAATATAATAATAATACCAGTACATATACATGTGCATGCACATGTAACATACAGTTTCATTACAGCATTAATTATGATGTTCTATTATGCCTTTTTGTAATTAACCAATCAGATTGTCATGTTGGAGGTAAGTAAATGTACATGTACACTACATGGGTAGCAAGGAGACACTTTTATGATATTCTTACATGTACATTCAATTGTCATCAGAATTGGTTAAGTGACAATCCTATTATCCTAAATTTTCATATTTAAACACATACATGTCCTGATGTTATAGTACATAGACAGATTGAGCTGATTCTGATCAAAATTGAACTTATTGAATTTTTACAGTTGTTCAAAAATGAAGCCAACATTAAGGGCTAGTACAGATAAAATTAATTTAATAAAGACATCACATGTACCTGTACATCCTGGATTACGTACATGTATGAAGTAATGAAGGAACTGAAGTAGCTACTTGTACATGTACATTCATTCTGTATAATACCACACACTAATTAGTACAAGTTACACATACAAGAAGAATTTACTGTATTATAACACATCAATTGCAATGAACAAACTGATGGACATGAATAGGCAGAACTTGACCAGTTACATTTAGGACTTCACCAATCAGTGATAAGTTAATTTAAATTATTGCTTTTCAAAAGATATTTACAAATAATTGAATAAGAAAATATTAATAAATTATCAGCTACAAAAATGATAATAATAATAATAATAATAATTACAGTTCTTGATGAGAGGGAGTGTGAGTTGATGAGGGAGAGGTAGGGAGACTTGTCTCTGTCATTGTTTCCTTTTGCAATCTTTTAATCTCATTATCATAGTCAACCCATTCATCAATGATACGTACTGCACTTGTTAACTTAGGCTCCTTTGTCATTGGATTATTACACTGAGAGAGAGAGAGAAAGAAAAGGGTAAAGAAACACAGTACGTTTATAATAGCAAGGTAGCAACGATATATGCATGAAAAGCTAGATTTATAGTTGAGGTAACAGTCAAAATTGAGTGGGCGATCTGACTTTTTCACACAAAAATGCTAAGTTAACACAAAATTGGTAAAATTTTCATTTTATGTTGCATTTTGTGGCACAGGTAAACTACGTGTAGCTATATAGGCTTATGCTTAACTGTTCCATCACAACATATGCAGCACAAGCTAAGTATACCCACCATATGTACATGTAGTGTATTATAAAAAAATGTAGTAATCATTACTCATTAAAGGGACACATGCACGGAAGCACATCATCTTGAAAAACTGGCCCGTTTTTTAAGATGACATCATTAATGATGACGTTTAGTGTTGATAACTATTCATAACGTGCGGCCACGCCCCTAATAATTAAGGCAAAATGGCTACTCGAGTGGTTACTTGTAAAACATTCCTGGTGTTTCTACACTAAAAAGGAGTATCTTGGGGTGGCAAAAGAGCTAATTCTGTTCGAGAGAAGTGTTCTACAGATGCCTACTCCTGGTTCTGCGACTGATTGCTGTCTCTACTCTCTACACGTGTCTAAACATGTGTCATAACTATTAATTAATGATCTGTTGCACGCCCAATTTAATGTTTACTTCCTCTACAGTAACGTGTGC
>NW_003551937.1:0-2217 GCF_000090795.2 Amphimedon queenslandica | reverse complement strand
ATGACCCGTTGAGTTACAAACAGTCCCAATATCATAATAATCATTATGATCATCAGCACATATTCCAAACCAAACATGATTGTAACATAATTCAACCCTTCCTTCCATTTTGCTTGTTCCATTTGATAAGCGTATTTGACCAGTAGCACAATCAGAGTGTTCCACAGCAAAACCTGTGTATTTTAAATGTAATTATTATTATTATTAATATTGTATTTCTACCAGGACAAGCAACTGATACATCAGAGTATACAGTGCAGGATTCCTGTCCTTGTGTACTTGAGGGGCAATCCCATATACTCTCTTCATTACCAGTACAATTAAGATTAACAATGTGAAGGGGAATATTATCATCATGATGAAGTCCTCCCATTGAAATGGACCCTAGGGTATACTTAGCAATCAACATTATAACAAAAATTACAAGAACACATACCTAATGCAGTGTATCCTAAATGTTTACAGACAACTTGAGCATCATTGTCTGTAAAATGATGATAGCATATACTACCCCAAGAACCATCAACACAAACTTCAACACGTCCAACATCTTCAGAATAAGAATTATAAGGTATCAGTCTAACACTACCTTCAGTACAATCTAATCATAATGAATATCAAAATTAAAGAAACACAAACATTGGTCATACTGTGGCATCTAACTGCTGCAGTGTGTCTAGCATCACACCTAGATAGCTTAGTGTAATGTGTTAGACTGCATTGCTTAATACTAGTAGCAGATTGAGAGCAACTCATATCAGCTACCAGCAAAACATCTACACTAGGAGACTCAGCAAGATAAGTCATTCCATTACCTAGTATAATATAATTTAAAAATTGATTTGAACAATGTTGACTACAATTCAACTAACCATTATTGTAGCCAAGCTCTTTACAGATTATGGTAGCATCCACACCATAAGAATAGTAATTTTTCCTATAACAAAATGCACCCCAGACCCTATTAAGACATATTTGAGCTTTTCCTTCATTTTTAGTTGCTTCATCCACCAAGCGAACTGCATAATCAGTACAGTTATCATGTGTTATACCCACACCTAAAACTTTTTATTAAAATAATCCATATTATTTTATTAAAACTTAACCTTGACAAATAAGACCGGCATCTTGATTGCTGTAACAAGATCCAGTAGTTGAGTAGGAACAGTTAAACAGTGTACTTTCATTGCTACTACAATTCACACTGTAAAAATGAAAAGGTAACCAGGTCTCAGTAAAATATGAGGTTTTAGCTATAGCTCCTATAGCAGTGTAAATACAAGAAACAGATTGCAGTAATGTTACCATAAGGAGAGTATCCCAGCTGTCTACATACCACACTGGCATCGTTATTATCCCAACCACTGTCGCAAACAGTGCCCCAAGTTCCATTAATACATACTTCAACTCGACCAAATTCTTTATATCTATCATCACCTTCTAAACGAACAGCCCCTTCAATGCAAGGAGCTATAAAAGAAGAGGATAACAAACAGATAAACAATAAAGAATAACAACAAAAGAAGGTTATACTTACATTCACATTCAACTCCAGCATAGTATGAATAGCTACATGAATAAGTATAATAGCTACAATTCAGGAGAGTGGCTTCACTTCCAGTGCAGCTAAAATATGATGAATGTACAGGACCAAAACCTTTTCCAGCATTAATAGAATCAGCACCTAAAGATTAGTAAAATTATATAGCCAAACCTCTCATTGAGTAACTAACCAATAGAAGTAAATCCTAATTGTCTACATACAACTTGTGCCTCACGAGTATCCCACCCTCTTGGACATATTGATTTCCAAACTCCTCCATAGCATATCTCAACTAAACCAACATACTGGGACTGACCACCTGTTAGTCTAACATGACCAGTAGTGCAGTTGGTAGTAGCATTGAGTGCTGTTAAATATAAAATGGACCATCATAAGAATACTTGTTGCTGATACCTGTACATTGTACACTTGCATCTTCATAGTCAGTACAGCTGTGCTGCTGAACAAGATTATGAGGACAATCAAACACATTTTCTTCAGCTCCATTGCAGTTTAAGTCAATAATGTGAAATGATTTGAGCCCTTCCGTGTATAAGCTACTTCTTGCTTTAGCACCTGTTGTTAATGAAGTATGAATAAGTATATACATTTATAATTCATACAAGTGCAATAAGTATTTCCCTTGCCCAGAAAAACCAACTTGTCTACATACA
>NW_003551936.1:0-2217 GCF_000090795.2 Amphimedon queenslandica | reverse complement strand
CACTCACTTACAGGGCAAAGATAAAAATGGCGAACGAATCTATAGACCACTACAGAAAGAGCGCCTTCCTAACTTTATTGATTTCGATGTCTATAAAGAAAATCAGAGAGACAGTTTCTATTATGCCATCATTCTCCTTTTCGTGCCATTTAGAAATGAGGATGAATTAGTTCATGATGGTGAAACTGTCCAAGAAGCATTCGATCGCCACATTGTCGACCACAAAAGGTGTGTCGAAGCAAATGAGAAATTCAGAAAGTTGCTCAAATGTAGAGAGAAATTAAAAGACATACAAGATGCCAGAGCAGCAAACAGAGAAGAAGAAAATGATGTGGAAGACGACGATCCACAACTGACGGGACAGATTAAAGATGCAATGAATGACGTGAGAGATATAGACACTGGATCTGGTCTCACTCTGCAAGAGAGAGAATCGATGCTAAATGTAGACCAAAAACGCATCTTTGATCACGTAAAAGCTCATCTCTTGAGGCAAATTGAATACGAAAATAAATCAAAACAAGAGAAGGGGCAATCAGAAAGTGTAAAACCGTTGCACATGTTCATCAGTGGTGTAGGTGGCACCGGTAAATCTTTTCTTATTGAGGCAATTAAAGCACTAGTGAAAAGCCTCTGGTCAACACTGACCAAACAGACATGCGTAGTTTGTGCTCCAACAGGATTGGCAGCTTACAATGTGGGAGGTGTGACAGCACACAGACTGTTTCAGCTGCCAATAGAACACGATGGACAATGTGCCTCATACTGGTCCATACCAAAGGCTAGTCACAAAGTAATGAAAACAGAACTTCAGGATCTGAAAATGGTAATCATTGATGAAGTGTCCATGGTTTCTAGCCTCAATCTCACTTACATACACATGAGAATGAATGACTTATTCGAATCAGACAAATGGTTTGGTGGCAAGAATGTCCTCTTTGTTGGTGACATCCTTCAATTGCCACCAGTTCGTGGACAACCAGTGTTTGACAAAGTAACAGCATCAACACTGAAATACAGACTTGGTAGTATGAGTGCAGTGAACATATGGCGTGATACTGTCACCTATGACGAATTGACAATAAATGAAAGACAAAAAACAGACCAGAAATTTTCGGAAATGTTGGACAAAGTGAGACGTGGCTTTTCAGACGATGAGACTCTCGCTACACTTTCCGAAAGGGTATTTTCGACGCCCATTGAGAAAAAATTTAAAATAGTACAACAGGGTGGTAACGCCCCAGTTTGCCTGTTTCCAAAAGTAGACATGTGCAAAGATTTTAATAAAACAATGCTGGCTAATCTACCAAGTCCTACCATAAAAATAAGAGCCACAAATTTAATTGATGGTACTGGCAGCATACATGTACATACAAAGAAAGATGATGATAATTTAGAAAAAAAGGTTGAGAAAAAGTTAAAAGAATTAAATAAAGATATTAACAATACTGGTGGTTTAGAAGCCAAATTAAAATTGGCTGTGGGGGGTAGAGTAATGTTGCGTTGCAATGTAAATGTTGAAAAGGGATTAGTGAATGGAGCACTTGGTACAGTGCAGGCCATTTCAGAAACACGCATAACAGTTAAATTTGATAGAATAACTGATCCTTGTGAGATTGAGAAAGTCAAAAGAAAGTTTATGGTAATGAAAAATGTCTTTGTGTATAGAAGCCAGTTTCCTTTGATATTAGCTTTTGCTGTTACCATACACAAATGCCAGGGACTGTCACTAGATAATGCAACCATTGATCTGTCTGAAAACGTATTTAGTGCAGGAATGGCTTACGTTGCTCTATCACGAGTACGAACACTGTCTGGTGTCCATTTGACATGTCTCAACCCCAAATCATTGATGGTTTCCTCTCGTAGCATAAAAGAAATAAACAGGTTGAGACAATTGTACAGGCCAGACCTCCCACAATATGCCATTCCTACAGATTGTGGCAGTAGAAAGCGTACACTTACTGGAACTATTGATGAGCCACAAGCAAAAAATCAAAAAAATATGCCACCACCAAAGGTAGCTCGTGATAAGAGAAGTAGGCCATCAGACAGTAAGAACAACGATAAAGCTAATTGCCCCAAAAAACCACCTACTGTTATCACTAATAATAATAATAATGACGATAGTGATGACTGTGTGATGACGGGAATGAGTAATTTAAAATACCATCCCCCCAATGCTGCTACTCAAAAAGCATGGTGTAATGCCCTAAA
>NW_003551935.1:0-2218 GCF_000090795.2 Amphimedon queenslandica | reverse complement strand
ATAATGTCAATTTCCTTCTTCTCCCTCTATTTCCTGTCCCTCTACAGAATACTAATATAACTACTGTGGAGATTGGACCGCAGAATCTTGTCCTACAGGACAATCATTCTCTTGAAGCCGGGCCTCTTCCCTTCGTTACCATCCCCCCGGGCCACTACTGTCAAGTGGAACATCCTATTGATATCAAGTAAGTGGGTGGGGCTTGTGCATATGTACATGTGCATGTATAATTGGGATTAGGATTAGGTCGAAAATATTTATTTGGGTCATTTTGAATTTTTTGAAATATTGCCAAATTAAGAACTGAACCCATGAATTTTTTTTAACTTGCAAAAATTAGCTATTGATTTACAGTGGATGTAAAGGAAGAGAGAGAAATGAAGAGAGAGAGAGAGAGAGGTGCTATATGTAATGTATATAAAGTAGCTATTACATTCATGTGTACATGTACATGTACTGTGTGGTTCATTAATTCATGTTCATGTTGTATGGTTACATGTACTTTACTTTGATTCTGTTCCCAATAGTAAACCAATAGTTGATGGGAAGTTATACGAACTGAGATTTGGACACAGAGAAATAAGACTCCATGGGGTAAATAATTAATAATAATAATAATAATAATAATAATAATAATGATGATGATGATACTTACTAATAATGATAATAGTGATATACATGTACATATATTACTAGTAATATTGGTTATTAAATGGGTTATTGGTCAGACCATAATAGCTCATTAATTTCTATGGCATCTACTTAACTTCATTGCTGCTGGTTATGAACCATAACAAGTTTATTTAAGTGTTGGTCATTATTTCTTAACCTTTTCATTTCATTATTTGGAATCATTACCTTCAACTGCCTCTAGATGTAATTACATATTTAGTGTAGAGTGTGGCTAGTAGCATCTTCCTTATTTGGTAAAGTATTATTTTACTTAAAACAATAATAATTACTGCTACTTATGGGCAATGGACATTCTCTTAGTGGGTAAACCCCTTTAATTAACAAGAGATTGCAGCTTTACTTTTTGCATTCTTAATTCTTGCATTTTGATTTTTTGTCTGTAACTGTTGGTCAGTTTGAGCATTTTGTATTTTTGATTGCTGCCTAAAGTGAAGTCAGACTTGAGTAGTACCTTAAGCCTACTATTATTTGCGTCTACTAATTTTAGCAAAATCAGCAAAAGTCATGTTTAGCGTTACTAATTTTAGCATTTTTAACCAAATTAACTATAAATAATAACCATTATAATGAATAATAATTATTTTGGTGTCTATTTAATTTAGCAGTTTAAAGCTCTCTCGCTAATATAGCTAAATTTAGTAGACGCTAAAAATAGTAGGCTTAAGGTATATAATATTATAATACTACTAGTATATAGTATTATTAGTATAGCTCTGCAAGGTAAGACAGAAATGTCCTTGAAAGACTTGTCCTGCAGTATAAGAGAAGGTTATTAGAATATTAATGATGAAGTAACTCATCTTCATTTCTCTGACCATGACATGACGATGAAGGCATGCAGCCTCAAGTAGCTCATTATGGGTTAGGGAATTCCCCCTGACTACTTGTGCCTTGTAGACACAACACATGCTTCCTATTGATTGTAATTGCTTCATAACATTATGTTAATCTTCTCATTGTACCGTATAGCGGGTATATTTTGTCTGGAAAAATGTTCGTTCTAAGCAGCCATTTTGCACACGTGGCATTGAGGAAACGCCTTTTTCGTTTGGAAAATGTTCGTTCCACAAGGAATGAGAACGAAAAGAATGAAATTAAACTCGAATGGAATATACCCACTATACAGTAGTCTAATAAAGTCTATTGCTTTATTTGCTTAGATTAACACCTTACATGTTAATGTTCTTGTCATTTACTTTAGGATCCTTTCCCATTGTTTCCTGGAGAGAGATTACCTGAGAGTGGCAGTGCAACTGGTATGTTGTAATTCCCCCTCTCCCTCTTTCTTTCACTCTCACTTCCTCTCTCATTGATCATTTCCCTAATTCATTTATTCCATTGCAATGTATCACTCAATATTAATGTGATTATTAACTGCATGGAGACTAATGGCTATAGCCTACAGTAGGTCCATAGTTCACACTACATGTATGTTTATCAACACTGTTTGTCTGGGTTTAGTTCATAAATAATCTACTTGATATCATGAAAGCCTGCAATCACTAGTCAGTGCAATATATTATAA
>NW_003551934.1:0-2218 GCF_000090795.2 Amphimedon queenslandica | reverse complement strand
ATTGAAGAGCTAATTAGTATTATTGACTAATTAAACACCCATGTCAAGCAGCTCAGGGGAAATGCATATAAGGTGGATTCTGTGAGAGTGCCGGAGTAGGACTTTGCCTGGAAAAGGTCAAGTAACTCAGAGCATGGATATGCTGGAGATATGATAAATTCTCTGGGAGAGAAAAACTGATAGCTATAGGTATCTATTACTGCTATTAGTACTCATAATGATATTGATATGTGTACAAAAGATGGATCAATAAAATAGCAAACAGGTAATAAATAACATAATGGTTAAGATTAACACAGTTATTGTTAGCAAATGAGTGTGCTGTTTAGTAATCAGGGTTCTATCTAGAAATTTTTGTTTGGGGAGGAAGCCCAGAGCAGTTGACCGGGGGGGGGGGAAGGTTGTGTACATACATGTGTATGTGCACGTATGTACATGCATGCAGTTACAGAAGTACACAGGGGGGGGGAAGCTTGAAGTTTTGGGGGGGAAGATGAAGAGTTTGGGGGAGAAGCTTCCCCCCCACCCCCCCCACTGGATAGAACCCTGGTAATAGTTCTAAAACAACAAAACAGCATTATAATATGTTGTTCAGGTACAAATGAAACATTAGAGAAACCACTAATCACTCTCTTTTCCTTGATTACGTCATGATAATTATTTTTCTTGATAAATGACTCCAGCTACTACCACAGTCAATGAATAGAATAGCAATATATTTGCAGGATAAGTGAGGGCTTTATCTTACAGTGTGCATTAAAGTTAACTGAATAGAGAGAAGAGGTGAAGGACACACTTAGACAGAGCAAGTGAGATACAACCACATGTAATGGGTTTGGTAAGACTCTTTTTAGGAATCATGTGAATGAATATTTGGATTTTATATCCATTGGCCACCATCTTGTTTTTTGATCACCAATACATTTGTGGTGTCTGGTCAGCATCAACTCTGCTTAGCATGGCAATCGCAATAATAGTAATCTAATGCTAAGAAATGTATGATAAAGCTAAAACTGTGTTACACTAGATCTACAGTATATAGTAAGTTAACACCTTTCTATCACACATTGATAATATAATTTGATACTTTCTCTATATTCAAAGGTCATAAATTGAGTCATCAGTTGCTGCATCAGGTGGTGCTTCACATTCTTCATATGCTCGTTCATTCTCTTTACTTGGTACTTCAGTCTTATGAAGATCATATGGTGTACACACTTGCATTGCAATATCTTCATCAGTTCTATCATACAATAAATGTATACAGTTAGTAATATAGAAATTAATGCTAACTTTTCTTGTGCAGTAAGAAGACTTTGCATTCTAAATTATGAAAAGTAAAAACTCTATACTTATGACATGCATTAAAAAGTACCTTAGAAAATAGTATACATGAACAATAACAGTGACAGTCAATAGAATCAACCATACACCACCTAATACACCAACAGCAATAACACCACTGCTACTGGTAGATATACTGATACATGTACATGGTGTTGGACTTGAAGGCACTGTATCCATAATTCAATTTAAAATAAACAGTCACATAAATTATAAACATAATGGTCTTACTATGTATTGACATTGTAGGTGATTGCAGTGTAAGTGTCTCACTAGTAATAAATGTCCATGCACCATATCCATTATCAGTGTATGGACGCAAACCAAAAATATAACAAGTGTCACTATAGAGACCAGTGATAATAGTAAATGTACTACCACAGGAAACATTTTGATTTAATGCAAGAGTATTAATGTAATAAGCATCAACATCATTTACGACTGAACAGTTACCAGACTGTAACATATGGTATCCTATCTCATATGTGATAATGGGATGGTCTGATGGAATATAACTAGGTACACTCCATGATATAACAGCCCATGTAGTGTCCATGATACTGGATACCGACTCAACTGGACTAGATACTAAATAAAGTAACATAAGCATTCTCATATAGCTGATTACTATATACATACCTATTCCTATCTCAACTACAATAGAATCACTAAAGGGACCTTTTCCAACAGAATTCGTAGCAGCTACACTGATGTTATACACAGTACCAAATACTAGATCATTTAATATGATATGTCTCTCAGTACTGGTGAGGTTGTATGTGATACTATTGTTACTGATCCTCACTGTATAGCCTGTGATTAGACCATTACGCCTAGAGCAATCGACTTCATTCCAAGTGAGATTATTAATTGG
>NW_003551933.1:0-2218 GCF_000090795.2 Amphimedon queenslandica | reverse complement strand
ATGGCGTGGGTGAGGGCAATAACGAGAGTTGTGGCTCATTGTCAATCATCTTAAATGGAATTGAAGAAAATGTCCTGGTATGAGATGAAGTAGTACTATTGATAGCAAGCCAAACAGCTATTTTACTTATTGCATGACTCCTGAATGGATAGACTTTTTTGTAACTTATAGTACCACTTCACTTGTTGCTACAGCGAAGTACTTGGTTGTTACGACCTGGGGGCTTCGCCCCCAGGTCGTTCCTATAATTGATTTCACCCACGTGCTATATATATATATATATATTTGTATGTCAACACTTACATTTCTTCTATACATGTTGTATTGGAGAAATAACAAGCCTTAGCAACCACCCACCCACACTTCTTTACGTGACTGGGTCTGGTCAAGGCAAACAAGATGGCGGCTTGCACACGGGACAAAGTTATGAGCTTTCTAATAGCGAAAGAACATTAAGATACTGTCTAAAGACTTGTATGAAAGCATTATAAGGTAGAGAGAACCTTCATAAGTCTTAATAAAAATCCAGTTGTACTTGCAAGGTGGTGAAAACAATTATAGGAATATTTTTACACTAATACGCTTGTTTTATACTTGTATATCTATAATAAAATAATTGCCGTCAGCTGTTTTGCAGATGTTTTGAAGCTTTTGTGTAATTTGGGGTATGTCTGTTTCTTATGATCATAGAGTATGTCATTAAATTTAAAAACAATGATTATAGAGGGAGAAAATAGTGTTCAAATGCACTATTTCCTTCCTACATAATGGTGTCACTAGGTACTATTATACACATATACAATACGACCTATTATGTAGGCAGAAATTAGTACCAAGCACTATTTTGTCCCTACAATACTATAGAGAAGAATAAATGCCGGCTGCACTATTTTGTTGCTACAATTCTCAAGGGAAGAATTAATGCTTGCTGCACTATTTTGTCCGTATAATACTATGGGGAAGAATTTGTGCCCTCTGCACTTTTTTTCATAATGTAACAGCACTTTGTTGGTGAACTTGGCATTTTGATAGCAAAACTGCAAAATAAAATCCACCATTTCAACCCATTATATGCATGCTCAATGGTATGTGACCACAAATTTGCCAATTACCACAATATAGCAATTTGCCGAATTTAACTCCCTCCAAAATTTCCTGCTATATGGGATAGCTACGCAACATTTATCTGGTCACCTTTAGCATTCCACCATGCATTTTGCAAGTACAATTAGCTACATAGACCAATACAATAACTTTGAACATTAAAAAACATCTATAGAGTACATTTGTTAACTTGTTTGTAATGATCAATGTAGTTGGGTAACACATTCTGATACATTGCATCTTGATTTTCATGTCATAGATGGGAATGGCATGTACAATATGTTTTTGAGACATTCAATCAGAATGGCATGTACAATATTTTTTTGAGACATTCAATCATGTGTTGTCTCATGTGTGACTGATCAAATATAATGTTAGCAGGATGATCTCCATTAAGAATAGATACTGTCTATGCTACTGCAAAGCAGGCACAATCCTTATCACCTTTTGCTTCACCAACCATGGTACTTTTACCATAGCAGATCAATAGAGGGCAATGAGCTGCTTTTTAACTCTCAGTGAATGATCTCTGTGTACAAGGAGTCATAAAGAAAAGCAATGCCATCCCTAAAATGACTAGTAACCCAATGGTCCCCAAAGTTGTGGAAATATAATGAATCATTTCTAGCCAGCTGAATGAGACTTAGTTTCTGAGTATACAAACACGACTGAATCATTGGCATGTCTGGGAAATGTTTTGATAGTAGTTTAGCAGTAGCTATGACATGCTTGTCACAAAGGTGATGGGTTCCTTCTAGCTGTAAACAATCATTTTCCTGAAGATTTAATTCTTTTATTCAGTAGTTTACAGGACTAGCTGGTATCTTGTCAATGATGATGAGCAAAAGCATACCTGTGTACGGGTATAACATAAAATTGCTGGCACACGGTAATAAAAATGATATACATGTACCTCCAAACATCTTGAAATTTTGATAACTGCAGTTTTTCTTATCATATGACTTACACAATGTATCTTTACCCCCAAAATAAAGCATGCTAGAGGTTATTTTCACAAAAAAGGAGACCTGTACCAAAATTATGTTTCATCACAAATTTCATAGCGTTCAATACCCTTTGCCTTTCTGCCATCTCTTCAAGCCCTCCAAACTGT
>NW_003551932.1:0-2218 GCF_000090795.2 Amphimedon queenslandica | reverse complement strand
TCAATTATGATTGTGACAAGGTGTTATCAAAACAACTTACATGTACATGTACATGTATTCTCATTAGCAGCTAAAACATAAACAGAGAATTATTCACAGGTTAGTTTGTACATGTACACTCATGAGTACAGGCTTGTTCAATTTAGGCTGTTATTATCAGGACCTGCTCAGGATCTATCACTTATTACTCTCCAGTTTATCATACGTACATGTACATGTAGACCAGGATTAGTCTCACAATACATGTAATTAACTGATTCTATAGAAATTAAGTTAAATGTGTCATTATTATTAGCAACAACCTACCAATAAGACACATGCATGTACATGTAATGGGTATGACATAGTTTTGTACATGTACATGTTTTTGAGAAATGAAACATGTACAAAGTTTACCAATACATACAAGTACACATACCAAGTGTACTGTGTACATCAGTGTGGCTCACATCAGCTGTGAGGGACTGTACTGTACATGCATAAGAGTACATAAGAGGAACAATAGTAACCTAATAGTGGGATACAACTACCATGCATTAATATACACATTATACACTATAAGCTATTGCTACATACAGTGGAACCTCCCATAACGGACCCTCCCAGGAGCAGTCAGACTCTATATATTGGACAAACTTAAAAGCATGAACAATACAGTACTACATACAGTATAATAACATCAGTTCAATAAACTAATAAATACATTACCTGAGTGTACTCTCAGTAGGGTAGCAGTATCAGAATGACCTAGTCCTTCAGCCCAATAAAGAGCAGTCCAACCATGCTATACAAGGTAAACACTGATTAACATGATAGTACAATGTTATCACAATCAAACTAAAAACCAACTTTAATTGTTGGTCTGTCTTCAACACTCCATAGTATTGAGTATGTTAGAGACAGTGGAGGTACATTTAGTGTACAAGTATACATTTTACTGATATAAATAATTACATGTACAATACTACTAGTCTACATGTACATGTACATGTATATTTACACTGTTGCAGTATCAATAAAATGTTCTTGGTTATAGCCATAAACTCAGTTACTATACATGTAGATTGAGAAACCTTCATGACTGGGAAGGTGCTTAAATTTTGATGCTTAATGCACATAATATTAATTTAAGTTGATGTCAATACAGACACTGACCACAAGGGACCATAGTGTCATAGTGGGAGGTGTCTGTAAATCAGATACTGCCCCAGTAGGTAAGTGATATAATTACATCAATTTGAGTGGGTGGATCACATTATATATTTATGCACAGTATAACTACATTCTAAGTATGTCCTCCATACCAAAGAAAATGTCAATGCCCACTGGCCTCTTGTAAGTCTATCTGACATTATTATACTATTATACATGTAACACTATAAAGTATTACCATGTAGAAATGTAATTGTTCTGAAACTTTAAATTTTAACAAATGCTAAACAAAGCAAATTTTAATTTTTTAATTTTTTAATGTTTCATTTCAAATTTTTTAAAATTTACAAAAGTTCCTTTCCATACTTTATTCAAAATTATTGAGAATCTCAATTTTCTTCAATTTTCAAAACTTTAAAAATTAAAAATCAAAAGATCATTACCATCAAAAATTAAAAATTTTTCTATACTCAAAATTTTTGAGAATCAGTACCCAAAAATAATTTCCAAAAAATTCAATTTTTAAAAATATTTCTTTTAGTATTACATTTTTAAAAATTTCAGGCCACAAAAGTTTCTTGCTTTACTAAAATAAAAAATTATTGACGTAAAATAATTACTTTAATAAAATTGCTTTCCATATAGTGATACAGTAGAGTACATTAAGCTATACATGTACATGTACACACTGTATGAGATATACAGCACCTGCGGTTACTTTGATCCACCCACTCAAAAGGATATACATGTACAATCACTATTGGAGTATAATTAATGATTATACTTACATTATCAGAGGCAGTGACATCTGCTCCTTTTTCAAGGAGCATTGTCACTGCCTGTGTGCTTCCATTCCAAGCTGCTAATATGAGAGGAGTCTTTCCACCCTATAAAAAGAAGACAGGATAATAAAGACAGTAACACTACTCAGTCAAGTGTCATATCATGTTGTGTACTGTAGTAGTCTAATATAATAATAATGTTAATACTCATTATAATGTGTTATACACAAAATGAACATTTATTAATTTTTACACAGAAACACAAAAGTTTCAGTCACACTAGA
>NW_003551931.1:0-2220 GCF_000090795.2 Amphimedon queenslandica | reverse complement strand
GTCTTTTTCTTGCAGTTACATGCTTAGAATAATGAAAGCTAATGATTCTAATCATTAAATTAGTGCTATTACATTACTAGACATGAGAATAAAGGATTATTTCCCCCTATAAAGGAATGGATTTAACTGCAACTATGCCTCTAGTGACGTCATGTTTAGCCACACCCACTGACAGGAAGTAACCTGGCAGGAAGGAAAAATAGGCATTTTTGAAGGCTCATATCTCAGTGAATAATTTTTTTCAGACAATGGGAGTTGGAACACATCATTATTATGGTCAGGCAATCATATTAAGCAAATAAAAAAAATACCTCAAAAATGCATTGAACTTACCCTTTAATTTTCACAATTTGCTGCTTTTTGGCCATGTTGAACTGTACAATTTTGCAAATTTTATTTTTTTAAATTTTGAATAAATTGCAAAATTCATGAAAATTTTGGGCCACAAAAGATCTAGCTATACGGTAATATTTACATATCTTCATAGGTTGAGAGTTATGATCAGTACTGTGATGAGGATGAGGATCTCTTGTTAAGTGTCTCCATGCATGAGAGCATTAATAAAGCTAGCCGGGGTCACACTGGGAAAAAGGTTCCATATTTATTATGTACATTACCCACCATGACCTGGTGTTTTTAGACTATCAAGCCGACGTCCACATCAACCCAAAGTCAAAAAGACCAAGCAAGCGAAAGTATAATAATAATTATAAAGATAATGATTCATGCATTCCGCTGGAATTTTGTACAGGTGACAACCACTCCCCTAGTGAGAGATATCTTTGAGACATTCTTCAAGAATCAGATTGATAACAAGTCCAGCTCCGCTCCTCATAGGAGGAGGTGTGGTGTCTGTGAGATGTGCCAGCAGCCCGACTGTGGCAAGTGCAATGCTTGTGCTGATATGGTCAAGTTTGGCGGAACTGGAAGATCAAAGCAAGCTTGTGTTAACAGAAGGTCAGTCATTGAAATGCATTGAAAATGGACTGCATATGTACCCCTAAATGTACTTGTCCATATATTTGTGTGTCTCTATGCATGTGATAACTTTTTTTTTTCTATTCTTTATCTCTTACCTCTCAGATGCCCTTATATGGCCGTACAGATGGCCGAAGAAGAGGAAGATAACGATCCAGCTGATCCTGACTTGAAGAATGTGGTACGTTAGTGGGTGTGTTCGGAAAATAAACTCTCTTAATGTTTAGAAGACTTGAAGTCTCCATCAAAGAAGATCAAGAAAATAAAGGTACAAGTAAAATATAACTTTATTGTATGAATTTATATAATTATTTGTTACTTGTAGACAAAAGTCGAGTGGATTGGCGAGCCAATTTTTGGAAAAGGAGACAAAAGCTACTACACTGAAGTCCTCATTAACAACAAAGAGAAGGTTAGTAAGGGAGAAAGGGAGATATTTATAGATTATTTATATGCAAAGAGCTTACAAAGAGAAGGTTAATATGCATGTACATGCACAGAGAGTAGAGAAAGGGAGATATTGAGGAGCTTGTTTATATATACACTCATCTCTTTTAGGTCTGCTTATATGATGTGGTGTCAGTCTGTCCAGAAGTGCTCGATGACCCACTCTACCTCACACGCATCATGTCAATGTACGAGGACTCAAATGGAAAGAAAATGTTTCACGAATGGTGGTTTCAGTAAGCATCCAGCAATTATTGTTTTTTATTATTATATTTTTAAAGTCGATCTACTGATACAGTATTAGGTAAGACTGGAGATCCACGTGAGCTGTTTCTTATTGATGATTGCGAGGATAATTCTCTTGGGGCTATCATGGACAAAGTGGAGGTGAGAGAGAGAGGGGGGAAGAGAAGGAGTGACATGATAATGTAATTTATGTATTACTAATTAGGTTGTGTACAAGCCTCCTGTCAGTAACTGGTTTATGTGTGGTGGGGAGGAAGTGCCTGATGGTGAAAAAGAGATTGAGGAAGATGGGAAGACATTTTTTGTTCAGAAATACTATGACCAGTCTTTGGCACATTTTGAAGACATTCCAAGTCAATACATTAGATACCTGATACCAGATGATGCCGACCCACCCACTGATGGTTTCATACCTCGGTGTGCTTCTTGTGAGAGAAGAAATCGCATGAAAACTGTAAATGACACTTAACATGTACATGCATGTAAATGTGTATACATTAATCGGTGCATATAATAATGTTTTTAACTGTTTCTCTTTTAAAGTACATT
>NW_003551930.1:0-2220 GCF_000090795.2 Amphimedon queenslandica | reverse complement strand
GTGCTTATTAAACATGTCTCAAGATCAGAACAACAGCATAATTCCATATCATATTTTGGCATGCTTTCACTTACATGCAAGTCCAGTACTTTTATTTGTGAAAAACTGAGAAACTGTGCAAGTACATCACATGTGTATAGAGAAGTATCTGATATTACAATGTAACACTCCTGGATATTTCTTATTTGTAATATTGTGTCCTTTGTCAGTCCATAAAAATGTGCATTTAGTCTTTTTGTGATTAACGCGTTAGTGAATACTGATAGTTCATCATGATTTAATGACATAAGATGCAAGTAGTCCCAGGTAGTTTTGGCATTTTCAAAAAAATAATGGAGACATAATATGTCAAATAAAGAAAATTGTAATCCATGCCGAAGACAAATTGATTGAGGACTAATGGATAGTGCTAATGCTTGGCATAGTTCTTTATTTTGTGATTCATAAAGGAGATGAAGGAGGAGAATAGGAAAATGGTCAACGTGAGTAAGAAAATTATCATGATGGACATGGTTACATCTAACTGTTGGATTAGTATAGAAATAGGATTGATATTGATACTCAAATCCAAATAACCTTTCTGTCTTGCACTCTAAGTTAATCGGTTTATTAAAGTACTGTTCATAACTTTTATGACTAAGTCTGGTTAGACCTGCCACAAACCTCAGACACATTCGAAAGTGGTCATTGTCAAAATGCTTATCAAATATCTCTTCTGGGTTTAGTTGTTTAGCTATCCACCATGCAGCTAGAAACTCCTGTATACTCAAGTGAAGGAACTGATACTCTTCCTGATCATGTTCTATAAATGTTGTCATCAATCCAAAATAGTTTTCCTTGGCTGCCTCACTCAGTGACTCTACTTGATGTGAAGAGAATGTCATTCTTGTATTAGCTAGGTTAGTATAAGCTAATTGACACACCTCTAGTAAAGGTTTTGCTAATTGTAATTGTGATAAAGAAAGACTATCTATAGTATGTGTGTTAATGTTATGTTTTTTAATATGTCTTCTGATAGTTTGTAGGATAAAGTTCTCATACAGTTGAGTGAGTGTTGTTGGTAAGTGTCCTCCTTCCTTACAATAAACTGAGATAACCATGGAACAGACTAGTGGTACATAACACAATGATTGGACATCATTTCGTACTTTAAGATCATTAATGAGTTTCACTGCTAGTTGTGAGTCCTTACTGCTTTGAGTAGTTGTGAAATGTGATTTATATTTTCCAATAATAAATCTTTGTTTCATCTTGTCTTGTCTAGTGTTTTCATCAATGAGTTCTTTTGCTAGTTTTGCATCTTTTTGAAGTGTTTGTATAATTACTGTTGATATTTCTTCCTTAGAAAACCCAATGACTTGAACATGCTTACTGGGATCAGATATTATTGAAGAGGACGCATAGCTACGAGAGGTAACAATTACAGAACAACAGTCTAACTGGTTTCTACAAATAATATCAGCAGCTAATGAAGAATTAGACTGTCTGAGTTGTTCACTTAGTTCATCCCAACCATCAAAGATTATCAGTAACCCTTCTCCATTCCTCTTCTCAAACCATTCAACTACTATGGGAACTTCGTAACGTTGACGCACAAATAGGTCAGCTAGTGTAGTAGCTGTAGCTATCTTGCTATTCCTTAAAGGACAGTAAAGTACCAAGTCATACTGTTGGTGTACAAGTGGTCCATTAGACCACATATTTAACAGTTTACGACAAAGTGTGGTCTTGCCAATACCAGGAGGACCGTCTATTACTACTCTAAGTGACAGAGAACTATCTGTGGGTTGGAGGACATCTTCAACATTTATTTCTTTGTTTTCTGTTAGTTCAACTATTTTATCAACTTGTCCTCTTAACAGATGCCAAGCTGACTCTGCTTGTGTGCTGGAGTCTCGTTTTTCTACTAGTGCTAGTCTTCCAAAGAAATCACTTCCAATTCTTGGTGGCCAGTCTGTAGCAACAATAGGTTGGTGTTTGTAGTGTTGTCTCATACTTTCAGCATATGCTTGAACATCATCAGGTATTTTTATGGACATGATATTATCAGGTATAGACTGACCTAATGTAGTGAGATATAATACATTACACAGATATATTACATTGATAATGCATAGACTGATAATGCATAATGCATGCATACATGTATACATATTGACTCACCTAACTGGTGTAACATAGAAGTAGCAATATCTGTTAGTGTACGATGTTGTTGATCTA
>NW_003551929.1:0-2220 GCF_000090795.2 Amphimedon queenslandica | reverse complement strand
TCCCATTTCCTCCTACATATACCAACTATACAGTATAAATCTAACAATAAAATTCAGTCAATGTGATACTAGCCTCAGTGGCGCAGCCATGCAGACCCCTTACTTACATTGTTTACTGATTGAAGGAGCAAGTCTTCTTGTATTAGTGTGTTTACTAGTAGCAGTAGCTCTACCAGTACTACTAATCCATTTCTTATATTATTTTATCAACTAAAGTATTAGCTCTAATGACTCCTAATGCATTGATCACTTGTCCTCTTCAAGGCCTGCCGCATGGCCTTCAACCAGAGTGTACATGTGCTAGTGTAGTCACTCCGTTGAAGTTAGCAGCACATTTTGCAGCAGCACATTCCTCACTTCAAATTGATTAAATTTTTGTGGTCGAAGCCTTATAACAAGGGTGGGGCTCGATTAGAACTCGGGTGGAGCTGGTTGCTGCGCTCGAGCGATCATAATTACTGTTTATACCGATAGATTATAAGATGTTCTTTTATAGGACAAAAAGAGCAAGTCAAGAGAACACTTAAGGTTGCTAGATTAATATCTGTTGTTCTTTTTTATAGGACAAAAAGCATAGGTCAAGAGAATAATATTTTGTGACTTTTTTTGATAGCTATGTTAAAGAATTAATACAAAAGGACTATCAGGCACCATAGTATCTATGCAGGCACTTGACCATAAGTGCAAGATGAAGATTGTTTACATCACATATCTGATATCATGAATTGTGACATTTTAAGCATCATTATTTTATTATTATTATTACTATATAATGTTTTACAACACACAGGACAAGTGGAAGGGAGAGTAAGATATGAGACTTAGAGAGGGTTGAGTTTGTTCCACAGTCGGACAATTCTATTGAAATAAATGTAAAAACGAGTATGATGTTTAAGTATAGTTGTGAATCAGTTTATGGACAGTGGACAATGTAGTAGAATTAGTGGAAAAAGGAGACAAATCAAGCAGGACAGGAAAGTTATTTGAAGGGATCTTAATGGCTTTGACAATGAAGTTCATGCCAGTACATGAAAGAAAGAAGTGAGACGTTGATTAAGCGTTCTCTGAAACTAGTAGAATAGTCCAATAGGATCTGTTTTGTCAGATTCTTTACAGCATCAGGATGTCCTTAAGGATTAAAACCGCTTTTGTCCTTATTTATGGGTGTGTGAACTCTACCCAGTCTCATCGTATCCGAAATGTCGTTCACTACATTAAGATACATACATTAGTCGATATTAAATGTCTGTACCTGTTGCACTTCTCCATAAATAAGAGGATTTGTTTCTTTAAAACCGCTTTCGTCCTTATTTATGGGCGTGTGGACTCCACCCACCTTCATCATATCCGAAATGTCGTTCACTACATTAAGATACATACATTAGTTGATATTAAATGTCTGTACCTGTTGCACTTCTCCATAAATAAGAGGATTTGTTCCTTTAAAACTGCTTTCGTCCTTATTTATGGGCGTGTGGACTCCACCCACCTTCATCGTATCCGAAATGTCGTTCACTACATTAAGATACATACATTAGTTGATATTAAATGTCTGTACCTGTTGCACTTCTCCATAAATAAGAGGATTTGTTTCTTTAAAACCGCTTTCGTCCTTATTTATGGGCGTGTGGACTCCACCCACCTTCATCGTATCCGAAATGTCATTCCCTACATTAAGATACATACATTAGTCGATATTAAATGTCTGTACCTGTTGCACTTCTCCATAAATAAGAGGATTTGTTCCTTTAAAACCGCTTTCGTCCTTATTTATGGGCGTGTGGGCTCCACCCACCTTCATCGTATCCGAAATGTTGTTCCCTACATTAAGATACATACATTAGTTGATATTTCGTGTCTGTACCTGTTGCACTTCTTCATAAATAAGAGAATTTGTTTCTTTAAAACCGCTTTTGTCCTTATTTATGGGCGTGTAGACTCCACCCACCCTCATCGTATCCGAAATGTCATTCCCTACATTAAGATACATACATTAGTTGATATTAAATGTCTGTACCTGTTGCACTTCTCCATAAATAAGAGGATTTGTTCCTTTAAAACCGCTTTCGTCCTTATTTATGGGCGTGTGGACTCCACCCACCTTCATCATATCCGAAATGTCGTTCACTACATTAAGATACATACATTAGTCGATATTAAATGTCTCTACCTGTTGCACTTCTCCATAAATAAGAGGATTTGTTTCTTTAAAACTGCTTT
>NW_003551928.1:0-2220 GCF_000090795.2 Amphimedon queenslandica | reverse complement strand
AAATTAAAATTTAATTTATAGACCAAAGGAAGGAAACAGTAGGAGTGGCAGTGGCACATCTTTTTTATATCAAAACCAAAGCGATCATGGTTGACTTATGTCAGTGGAGAGCTGCCATTGGTCTATGGAATTGCTCTCGTGTCAGAACAAAGCGTTTATTTCAGACTCAAGAAGATTGTGGTCAAGTGCCTCAAAAACATTGTACAGATACAAATCATCATAGATCTACTACCAGATCCAGTTCTGCTACTCAAGATAACATTCTTCATCGTACAGTTTCTACTACTGGTGAAGCTGCTACTATTATCAGTTGGGCTTGGTCTCTATTCTCTACTCCTGAAACTGTTTGCTTTCTATTCTACCTCTTCCTGCATATCCTTCTCCTCCTGTCAGGAGATGTTGAACTCAATCCTGGACCAACCTCTGAAACAAAAGAAGGTACATTTAAGTGACTAGTCTCAGTGCCCAGGCCTCCCACCTACAGTCATTGGGGTTTGGGTTGATTATATTATAGAAATGAGTTACAACATTATGTCAATAATGTCATGCATGCGTGTGCATAAGCAATCAATGAATAGCTCTTGTAGGATTATTAGATTTAGTTTTAATTGTGATAACTGTAGTAATTTAGCTGATAATTTACTCTGCGATGTATACACACAATGTTGATTGAGTATAGATATGAGTTGTTATTGATTTATGATGCACTGTTTAGCAAAACAGTGTAAAGTTTACTTTGACAGTTCTAAAGCAAATAAAATACTGTTTGTTATTAACACGATAATAATTATTATTAAAGCAAAAATATGATGAGAGTTGTTCTTTCAATATGTAGTTATTCGAAAAAAGATAGAAGCCAGTCTGAGAAGTAAGTATGCTGATCTTGAGCTTGCTACAAGAGGTTGTATTGGTGAGATAAGACCACAACTCTATGCAAAAGGATTGATAACAGAGGCATTGAGGGACTCTGGCACTTATGCCCAAATAAGTGACAGTATCAAAGCTGGGATGCTCGTGGTTGAAAGTATTGAGCAGTTGACAAAACGTTACAAGGATTTCCTGAACTCCATTTCCTCTCAAGGGGGACCCTGTAAAGTTGCAGCTGATCAGTTAAATGAAGAGCTGGAAGAAATTTTAAAACTTGAAGAAGTGCAAATTAAACATTGTAAGTATTATTGCAATTTATTATTGTGCTGTCATGATTAATTATTTTATTTTATATAGCTGTCTTTTTAGAAGAGGAAGCACAAGTAATCCCAAAAATCCCAGAGTCCCATCGACAGTTAAAGTTGGATCCTGAAGCTGAGAAAACTATTTCTAAATTTATCAAGGAATTAAGTAGCTCTTTTAATGGCTTATTAAAAAAGCTAAAGAATGAATTGGAAAAGGTTTGCGTTGCTGATGTAGTGGAATATCTGGAAGAGAATGGTTTAGATTACCTTCCACTTAAGGACCTAAAGAGAGCTGAAAACTTCAGAGACTTGATTAGTAAAGCTAACGAACATTATGATTTCTTAGACTGCTCTCTTCTTCAATTAATAGCAGAAGAGTTTGCGACAGAAGCTTTATCTGAAAAATTTGAAGAGCATTCAAAGGTTGCTGCAAAGTTTCGGGAATCACATACAGTTGATGATCTTAGAGACAACTTAACAGAGATATTTAATCCATACCTTGATGATTTCGAAAAAGGACCCAAAGCACGTATAGATCTTAACAATGCCTGGAACAAAGTTCAGTTAAATGGACTCCGTACTCTCATTGGATGCTTCTTTCCTGACATCAATTCAAAATCCCTAATAAAACATGTTCTAATTAACTGCAGATCTGTTCACATCACGTACTACATGACTGAATCAGCAGATCAAATACAACAGATAATAGCCTGTGCACGTGAGAGGGTGGACTTTATGAAGCATATTGGTCTCTACCATCTTGCTATTAATGGGGAAGTCATTCTGGACGAAGCCAAAAAAAATGATTTCAAATTTGAGTCGGCATTACAAGAAGCAGCAAAGGTAGGTGATAGTGAAGCAGTGGAGGTACTCCTCCAAATAGGAAGAGGTACTGATGTGTTGGGGGACATTTCTAAGGCTTTGTTTCATGCTTCTAGTAATAATCACTATCGAGTCGTTAAGCTCCTACTTAATGAAGGTGCTAATCCAAATGTTAGAGACACTGATGGGGAACCAGCTATACATGCAGCTAGCAGGAAAGGTCATC
>NW_003551927.1:0-2220 GCF_000090795.2 Amphimedon queenslandica | reverse complement strand
ACCATATATCATGTGACAATAAAGACTCAAATTCCTTCCACTTGTACTACGAATCGACTCACAGGCACTACACAACTTATTAAACAAGGAATCCACACCACTCCCACCAAGCTTACGACAATCTAAGAAGACGCTATCACACTTTTCCCTTACCATAATCTCCTGTATTTCTTCCTTTCTCCTTCTCCTTTCAACAGGATTACTTATCTCATCTACATGACTGACTATTATAATAACATGGCATTCATTAAGAGCTTTCTGTGCTTCATTTCTCACAACTGTTAGCCACTGATGAAGCTGTTTCACTGCTTCCTCCTCCAATATATTCACTACTATCAGGAACACACCACCAGAACCTTGTAACAGATTCTCAATCACAGCACTGTGACTGGAGTAGTATTCCGAATGACCAGCAAAATCATGAAGAATGATGTTACCCAGTGTCCTGTGTTGTAGTTTATAAGGAATGATGCCAGCAGTACAGGCCACTACCCCTCCAACATTTCTAAAGGAACCAAGAACAATAGAACTAATAGCTGTGTCCTTGATGACGTGACTAAGAGTACTTTTACCAGCTCCAGGATTACCCACAAGGAGGACGTTAACATAAGAATCAATTGGATGAGATGATTTTATGCCACCAAACTTCTTAAAGACAGAAAGAACATCAGTGTGACCATTCCCTTTAGCTAGTTGAAATGGTGTTCTCCCCTCATTGTCTTTAGCCAATGGATCACATTTACCAGTTGATAGTAAATATTCAACAACTGGAGAATTACCATAATCAGCAGCAATGTGAAGAGGTGTCCGCCCTGACCTGCTAACAGCCATTGGATCACAGTGACACTCATCAATGAGATATCTCATCACATCAACATGATTACCTTCTGCAGCATAATGAAGACAAGTCCAATCCCAATAACCATCTCTTTCGTGTGGGTCACAGTGATATTTAGTGATGAGATCTTTTGTAACATCTAACCAGCCATTCCCTGAAGACAAATGAAGTAGTCGACGGTCCAATACTCCTAGTTTAATTTTATTCGGTGCCTTCACTAATGGTAGTAAGCGAACAGCTTCTTTATGATCTCTAATGCTAAACGCAGTCCAACACTTGTCTTCTAAGGACATCTTGTGATCAGTTAATTAGATTCATTGATACCAGCCCACTCACAGAGCAGGAATTCATTAATCATGATAGGGAGCATAATAATGACACTCACTGCTCTCTTATAAATATTACATACATTTGGAATTAAAGACAAAGATAATTATAACAATACAGTTAATAATAAGTGTACGTGTATTTTGTATTTTTGTGTTTATTTCTTCTTTTCCTTTCCCTTCCCTTTCTTCCCTCCTCCTCCATCATCCTCTCCCATTGCTTCTTTGATAGCTTTAGCTCTCTTCTTTCCAAGAGGAGTCTTGTTAAACCAAGCCTACATTAACAAAAAAGGTATAAAATAATTATTAGTTCTATTTATACTATAATTACACATGTACATGTATGTACATATACATTTGTAGATTATTTTTAGTAACAAGGTTCTCAGTATTAATTTGCATCAACACTGAAGATTAGGGTTCTGCCTATAATACATCTACTACATGCAGATGCTATTTTTAGTAACAACTAACAAGGCTCCTAACTTATACACTGCTATACATATTATTTTTAGTAACAAGGTTCCTAAACAGTTCTAATAATAGGTTTACTTTGTAGAAAGTTCGAGCTGATTCCGACTTCAATTTTTCAAGTTACAGCCATTTAAGAAAATGCCAAAAATCTGAAAAATACCCAAGGCTATAGTCCATAGTTTTTACAAAAAGTTGCTCCAAAATCACCTCAAATTTTTATTACATTTTTCTGATACCTATTGACGTTCTTATAAATTTGAGCTGATTCCAACTTAAATTTTTTGAGTTACGGCCATTTTAAGAAAACACCAAAAATTAAAAAAACTCAAAGCCATTTTTTGGAAAAACCATGGACTATAGCCCATGGTTTTTTCTGAAAAATGGTTCCGAAATCACCCCAAATTTTTATTACATTTTCTAATGCATATTGATGTACTTATGCTGTGTAGAAAGTTTGAGCTGATTCCAACTTAATTTTTCAAGTTACGGCCATTTAGTAGAATAGTAGATATTCCTTCAGCATTTCTATTCAATGCCATCTCTCATTAATGCTGTAATGTCACAAGTCATAACAATGATAAT
>NW_003551926.1:0-2220 GCF_000090795.2 Amphimedon queenslandica | reverse complement strand
CAGCACAAGCAGCTGCCATTGACAAGTATAATAAAGAAATGGAAGAAGTAAGAGCATGTTCTATTGCTTACAGGCTTTCATACAGAAATTTATTGTAGGGGGGGGACTCTAAAATGTGCTGGCTTCTGCATACATGTACAATGTATATTTGTAATTACTTCATTGAGCAGGCTTTCATACAGAATTTTTTGTGGGGGGGAAATCCCAGTGCCACCCCCCCCCTCTATGAAACCCTGGCTTATATACATATCCACGTACTTACTCCACCTTTTACTTGTTTTTCTCTTTTTCTAATCCTCTTATGCTACATTGTAGTTGTGTGGTGCTGATAAACCTTACTTAGCTCCTCAGAAACTTGAAGAGGAACACAAGTCTCTCCAAATGCTCTGCCTGGAACAGTTCTTCGAGACGCCCAAGATGGGCGGGGATGTCTTCAGCGCTGAATACATGAAGAAACTAGAGATAATGATCGACGAAGCGTACGAGAACTTTGTCAAACGTAACGAGAGCAAGCAACTGATGAATGCATACAGGACGCCAGCTGTCCTTTGTCTTGTGATGGTCCTCTCTTATATCCTCTCCACCATATTGGATATGTTTGGCATAGAGAGCCTCTCACAGACTGCTGTACTGGGTCTGTACATACCACTGCTGCTGGTTGGGCTATGGGTCTACGTGAGGTACACTGGACAGTTGAGGAGCGTAGGAACCATCATTGATAACTTTACTTCAGCTATATGGGATCAAGTGGGTAGCACTGTTTGTACGTTGAGTGATTGTGTGTACATGTACATACTGTGTATTAGAAATTAAAAATGTGCATAAGCAGGGTTTTGTCTGTTACTCAACTTTTTTCTTAGCATGAGAATTAGTGTTTACATACATGTCGTGTTGCTGAGAATTTACTTGTGCATGTATTATGATTCTGCTTCTTTTATTCATAGGCTTTACAACCGATTTATATGAAATTATTACAGAGAGGCCTAGAACAGGCAGTTAATATAGCAGGGACTTCAAAAAAAAAGAAAACAAACTAATCATTAATTATTATTATTAATATGACTTACATTACACTCGCTGACACTATAATTATATGAACTACAATTATGTCTTTGGAAAGTGTAGATCTATTTCTAATGTTAATTATGTTATGAATTATTATACTCTATTTACCATAATTTTATGTGTAGTTGGATTTTATTCTAGTGTAATTTTCATTGTGACATTCACATAATTATTGAAAACTATTGGATTAGCAAAATAAATGTTCATTGATACATGTACTTTATTTTAAAAGGTGTAAAAGAAACAATAAGATAATCATTTTTATTAAAAATTTGCTTAGATAGCACACAAAAAGGCAATAATAATAATAATAATAATAACAAGAAATACATTTATAGCAATACGTTTATAGCACATAGCAAAGAGTACCAATAAAAAAGCATATATTTTATACAACTTTTTATAAATACAGGAAACATGATAACATACTTTTTGGTAATTATATAGCTGGTAAGACATACATACATGACTTGTACAGGTTCTGTACAAGTCATGCATGTATCGTGGAATGTCTTACCAGCTATAATAATAATAGCTGATGTATCACCAAAAAGTATGATTTCATGCTTGGTGTATTCAGTTATACAGATATATGCAGTTTCATTAGTGCTCTGTAGATGAAGCGGCGAACACTTCTTTTTTTTGGGGCAAAATTTTTCTGCATTTTTGTTACAGCCTCCCATTAGGTAACTACATTATCAAGACCTAAAAACATTATTAATCAAAATGATTATTTCTGTGACAGTTTATTTACTATAATCATTATTGTTGCTGTCATGTGGAATCCTGCTATCAAAATCTAAAATGAAAATGAAAATGAAATCATCATTAAAAAGTTCACACTACTTATATTACTATTATTACTTATGTTTACATTATTATATTACATTGTTTACATTACTACATTACCTGTTACTGAATAGTCATAAGAGTAAGTATCCCTAACATAATAATAGTCAATTATTTTTTCAAAATTCCATATCACTTACTGGTATGCATATGGTTCATTATTGACCACATCGTTTTCTTGTACCTCAGCATCTTGAAGTTGAAAACATTTCTTTCGTAGCAGTTCAACTTCTTGTTCCAAAGTATTATTGGTTTCTTTTAGCAATTGATTTCCTTTTCCATTTTTTCCTTTTCTTCAGTTTGTTC
>NW_003551925.1:0-2220 GCF_000090795.2 Amphimedon queenslandica | reverse complement strand
GATTTAGGATCAATTAATTAGTGTTTGCCACATGAGTTAGTAACTTTCAATGTAGGTTTGTGATCAACGTAATGTTACAATTAACATGTGCGTGATCTGACGCTTTGATGCACATAACGCTTTAAGTTGACACGATATTAGTGAAATCTCATTTCTGTGTTGCATTTCGTGACAAGTGTCTATCGTTATTTTATAGGATGCACAATTAATTCTTAATTTAATAATTATTCTTAATAATATGCACATTGTGTGGTAGACTGTGTATTGAACTACTCATTATGTTGATGTTGTAGAGGTTAAAATATTTAGACATTAAGATAGTAGGCAGTAATAGGTCATTAGATAATGGTATAGTATTATGATAACTTGTCTTACATTAAATTGTGTATACATTATAAGTTGTAGGTATAGGCAAGAGTACATGCACTCTTGGTATAGGTAATATGGTATGATATTAAGATAGAAATGTATTTGTATAGCAAGGTTAATATGGTATAGGTATCTTTGTGTCATAGTAAGATTCATAGGTTAATAAGTTAATGTAGATATAAATATAGTGGTATGGTGTTATAAGATGAGAATGTACTTTTATAGCAAGGTTATGATGGTTTACATGTACACGTAGGCATCATTGTGTCATAGGTAGCAGTAGGAATTAGAAGGGTACTGGTTATATAGTGTAGGTTTAGTAGTAGAAATTAGGAAACGTGTAGTGTTAGGTATACAGGTTATACAGCGTAGTGTAATAAATAATTATAGGAAACATGTAATGATACCTAGGATATAGGTTATGTGTAGAAGTGAGAAGGTAGTTATAGGTATAGTATAGGTATTGTAGTAGAAATTAGGAGGCAGGTATAGTAGTTATATTAGGTTATGGTGTAGGTGTTATATAGTAGAAAGTAGAAGGTAGTTATAGTATAGAAATAAGGAAACAGGTTGTTATAGGATATAGGTTATATAGTGTAGGTATAGGTTATAAATCTAGGTTTTATGATTTATTATTATTTAATTATTATTATCATTTATAATTTGTTATTTTTATTATTTATTATTATTCTTTATTATTTTTTACAACCTGGGGCCTCAGTAGTCATGTGGCCTGCGAGGGTCAGCCGCTTGACTAGGGCCTCAGATTGTTTTCATTTTTGGGCAGCAATGTAGTGCCGCCTCCACGTGGCACTGCCTGGGATCACTAGTGGTTACTACTGCTAGTGATGCTAAGAGCACTACATACAAAAAGAAGAATAACAATAATAAAAGTAAGCTTGTGTAAGGAATTTAATATTATCATTGATAGGTTCAAGCTGCATTAAAAATGAAATGTGAAGTGGATTCTCAAGACTGAAGCTAGAGATTTATATACTATAGTTTAATTTTTTTGAAAAATAATTCTTTTAAATTTTGATTGCATGTATTTATGACGATTTGAACTGTCATTGCCAGTTCTACAACTACTACTGTGCAGCACTGCTAAATGAGCCACCATCACGTGCACACATCTTTTTATAATTAATTATACAAAATATGTTCTATAGAAATTCTAATTAAAATTTTAATTTTTAAGGTTCCAAATTTATGTGAAGATGTGCATGTATCTATATTAGTTGAGTTTAGTAAAAGTTAAGATGTTTGTCATTAAAAATGAAATAATCTTGAAGACTTTACTGACTGCAGTCAATAGGAAAGGGAGAAAGTCACTCTGGTCTCCTAGTAGTGGTATATAGGGGCCAGACTTTATAGCCTCCTGGTTTTTATACATGACATGCATGCATTGTTTTAACTGCTTTTATACAGTAGCTATATACATGCACATAAAACCATGAACCAATTGCAGCCATACTTGTTTGACTTATAATACAGGGACTTTGGGCCCATTTTTGAACAAATTAAAAAATTCCAGATTTAATCGGAACATAGTTTCATCCTGCCCTTCGCTACCTGCGGAGGGGCGGGGCAAGACTAATCAGACCATTGATCTATGGTTGGAATCGGTTCAGATTTTCTATGCAACAAAAGTATATGTATACTATTCAGGATTCTAGTCTCTCCAAGGACAACCGGCACCACACTAAGAAAGTCCATTGAGGTAAGCATGAAATCCATTATCCTCTGGAACAACTCTCTGACTCACTAGGAGCAACTAAACACCTTCAGCCAATCAGAAGCTCCCTTATCTTGTGTCGACAATAGGAAATCCAGGTTCAGGAGTATAAAAAA
>NW_003551924.1:0-2221 GCF_000090795.2 Amphimedon queenslandica | reverse complement strand
ACAATACAGCCAAAATAGCGGCCATGTCTCTATGAATATCATTATAAACGTCATTAGTGACGTAACTACATTTTTCAAATTCCAATGCAGCTGCTTCCACTTCCAGTCCATTCTCAGTTGAGACATAGTATACCATAGGACGATTAATATTTGCAAATGCTAATAAAAATTTCCATGAAAATGGTTTAGATAGTTGCTATGGCAATTGACCATGTGTTTGTACAATTACAGTGTTCAGCAGCTAATCAGCTATTCTTTAGCAGCTTTAATGGAGCCATCCAGTTCTCTTATCTGTTATATTCTTGTATGGACCACTACCTTCGAGCTCTTTGCTGCAAAATCAGTGGGGGCCTGTCGGTCATGAATATAAACACACCCAAGTCAATAAAAACTAACTAGAATGGGGTGGAGAGTCCCAAGACACAGTGAGGCAGAGTGAGAAGAGTATTTCTGAAAAGAACTGGCTAAAGCAGCTTCAAAGAGACCAAGGATTAGTAACAGCAAGAAGAATAACAGCTCAAGAACACTGCAGCCTGGTGCTGTGCTTTAATACCGCGCCATTTTCAATTAAAATAGCAACTGGTTGTTATGGCAATTGCTAGCGCAAGAAAAATTCACAAATATTAGCAGTCATGCACGAATATTAATCGTCCAACGGTAAATGATCAGTTTGTTGATTATCAATAAAATACATTATTAATACTATTATGTATTGTTATATACTGTAAAGGCTGACCTGATGAGAGTTTATAAAAATGTATTTCATTATTAGACTAACCAATGTACATGGAACCAGGTTGTTCTGGTGTAAAACTAGAAAATACCTCTTCTCCCTCTCCTCCAATTACTACAAGATAGTCCTCACCGTTGACTTTTATTACTATCATGTCACAGTGGTACTTCATCACAGGACCATGACGAGATGTAGTAGGAGAGAGTTCCTTCCAGTTGAAGTTATCAACACTAAAACTGTATAAAATATTATAATATTTATCAGTAACTATCATGTTCACCTGTATAAACTATTATGATGGCATTGATCATGACCACAATAGCCTCCAAAATAAAATATTTCATTTCCAATGGCAACAGCTGCATAGCCCCAAACACCCAGTGGAGGATTACCGGTGGTGGGTTTCTGCTCCCACCTACCAGTAACCAAGTGGTACACCTCCATGACAGAACACATTGATTTCTTCTTTTCATTATTATGTACTGTTGGAAGACCAGGCTGGTCCCGCCCACCCCACATATACAGGTAGTCTCCTACCCGTACAGTGGAGTGTTCCTCCCTCTTCACTGGTTGATAGTCTATAGAACAAGAGGTAACAGTAACTGAATGATACACTAATAATAGTGAGTGACCTTTTCCAGGACCACTAGCCATTAGCAACAGTACTGAGCCAGTGGGTGTGGTCTCGTAAAACATCGTTTTGACCATAGATATTAAATGACAGGGATTGGAAACGGAAGCGTGGGCGTAGCCCAACCTCCATTCATTTGTATTGCTGCTAGGCTGACAGAGGCTCGTTGAAATTTTTTGTCACAATTTACCCTTGATTTTTTTTCTCTTAGAAACAATATCTCGCGAACAAGTGTTCCTATGCAAGTGGAATTAATGCATCAAGAAGCCTAATGTTTCCTCTTAATAATTCTGTTTTCTATTGTATAGATAATTTTACTATGTTCATGTTATGGCTCTTTTAAAACCATAAAATGTATTTTTTGTCATTATAATCCCTTTTTTGAAAACAAGCTAGAGTAAGATACAAGATCTTTATGATCATATGAAAGAGCTTTCATTTGCATATGGAATGATACTAGTTAGAGTTAGAATCCATGAAGCATGAGTTTGTTACAACAGAAAAAGGGCGAAAAATGAAAAAATTTTGTTGTACCTATAACTCATTGCAAAATAGCGTTGTAGAAGTAAAAACCTTGCTGCAGGTAGTCCAACACTTTCTATATGGAACGGTAGGCATATCATAAGTAAGCGTCCTCTTGGATTTCCATAAATATCCTTCGAAGTCCTTGCAGTACAGCCTCACTAATGGAGGAGATGGGAAATCAACCAGGTATTGGGCCGGTAACCAATAGCAACATCAACTAGCCTACGCCCCCGTTTCCAATCCCTTTCATTTACTCTATTATCTATGTTTTGACCATAGATATTAGAGTATACAGGGATAGGAAACTTCCGATTGCGGTTTTATTATTCCCA
>NW_003551923.1:0-2221 GCF_000090795.2 Amphimedon queenslandica | reverse complement strand
CAGTAGACAATGAAGTCCTCCTTAGATTCAGTTCAACTAGTGATGAGTTATTGAAGAGGAGGTGAGAAAGAGCCTGTCCACTAGTAGAAGTGATGAGAGGATTATCAGTAAGATCTAATGAGGTAAGTGTAGAGTTGTGTTCAAGTGCTTGACAGATATTAGTAACTCCTCTATCACTAATGGAGTGTAACCTGATGACTAGTTCTTGTATTGTTTTATTATTAGTTAAAAGTATACACAAGTACTGGATACAATCATTAGTTAATGGAGTGTACCATATCTTAAGTCTCCTCAGGTTTAGGGTATGCGGTTTAGTTGATGATAGTAGAGATACTGTACTATTAGTAGATGAGGAGTGGAGGTGAATCTCCTTATGATTATTATTAATATTACTAATCACTTCATTACACTGAACTGGAGATGGAGAGGTAAGGGATACACTGTCACTGTACCAGTCCACACTCCCAATGACTCCTAGTATAAACCAAAGGATTATACTTATATACATGTATGCACATAATAATACACATATTCACATCATGTGTATATACAAACACACACAACTTGTTAGTTGTCACTACAACCAATAAACAAATACACACACACAATACATATGTACATACATACATACACATCACATGTCCCGGCACATATTTATGGACAAAAATATAATGTATAAAATATTTAAAATTAGATGTACATTGTACATGCTACATACACAATTGTAGTATGGTGCGTAGGTGATCGCCTGTAGCAGTATTGTAGCAGTATTGTAGAAAATGTAGCAGTGTTGGGAATATGTAGTACTGGACAGTATAATATGCGACTTTTGAAACGAAATTTGATCTGCCCACGCACCACTACAAACCAATCAAAGCACTGTTGATTCGTAATTACGGGAATCATTGCACTCGGGACAGTCTCGATGAAAATGTAGCACTCGGCTTCACCTCGTGCTACATTTTTCTCTCAACCGACAACCGCCCCTCGTGCAATAATTTCAGAGTACTCAACAGTGCTTTAATTAATACGTATGCATGTACATGCATGACACTGCATGTTCATAAATCAATCTAATTATACTGACTGTCACAATAACCAAAAATATTACCTTCATCATGTTGTTCCTTGTCTTGTCTCAGTGCAGATATCATGATAGGATCATCATTAATAGTCTCCAAGAAAAGAGAAGCTTTCTCATCATTACTAGATGAATCATTCCTTATCTCCTGTAGAATAGGAAGGGACACTTCTTCCACTGACAGTATAAACTCTAAAAATTGAAGTGACTCCAACATTGAGTAAACATAGCTACTAGGAATCTCTCCCTCATTACCAGACACCAAGGATCTGCCTTTCCAATAAAAACTATCAGACCTGTTATATATCTCCAGCTGCTCTCCCTCACTGAATGAAAGATCACCACTCCATATTTTATGATAGTCAATACGTGCTGTGTAAATAGATTCTGCTGTTGGTGTATCCAGTGATTGTGTACACTGATCCTTCTCTATACAATATATCAATCAGTTATTGATTTAATTACTAACATATCACATACTCTCAATATTTGCTTTTTGACTCATCAGCAGCTGTACACTAGTTATCGATATATTTTCTTGTAGCAACTCAATCTCTTTCTTATACTCCACTAATGCCTTCTTTCTTCCTGTGATGAGGTAGTATAGACAGATTATACCAGTAAAGTCAGTACCTGCTTTCTCTAGGAGAGAGGTTTGAAAACACTGAGTCTCTGATTTCTTTGATTTGAATATTTTATTTATCAACTTCCCTCTAGTCAGTAGCTTCACTTTCAGTTTAGACTCTACAGTAATGACACAATGAGAATTTTAATTTATAAGATAATTGTACTGATTGTTCAAATGATTAATCAACTCCACATTACTTTAATACATGCTTTAAGTTAGTACTATACCTGGTGTCTCTAGTCTCCTTTCAATATACTCTATACAAGTAAAAATACATTAATAAAATATCTTCATCATTCACTAACTATACCTTTTCTTTTTTTGATGATATTCAGTTCTTTATCTTGTTCAAATATTGATCCTATACCATTAGTATAAGTAACATCAGTAATTGAGTAATAGATCAACTATCACACCTTCTTTGTAATCAAGTTCAGTTCTCAGTTCTTGCTTCTCTCCATCAATTAGTTTAATCTCCTCTGCAAGACACTCATTATTCATTACCTATAATC
>NW_003551922.1:0-2221 GCF_000090795.2 Amphimedon queenslandica | reverse complement strand
AGTGAAATATGATCCCTATACGGTAATACTCATTGCCATGAATGTATCTTATCTGCTAACACTCTCCAGTGTGTTTATACTGAAGAGAGAGAGAGAGGATAGTGACTAATGATAATGTCCTTGTCACCATAGGCTATACATTGTCAGTTGTAGTATTATTGGACAGGATGAATGTGTGTAGTAGCTATGGTCATATGGTGTTACTAAAGTTGGCAAGACACGTTGCAGTTCGATAAGATTGACATGCACATGTTTCTATCACATGTACATATTCAAACAATGGACCATTGTCATGTTTACCGGGCAATCATTTACTTGTGTGTTATATTCATTATAATAATAATGTAGTTTTTAAATGCACGTGCACACTAACTGACAATTGCAACAAAATAAAAGAAAGGTTTTACTAGTGACAACCAAGTTCACTATTAGTCTTAACAGTATATTCGTTATTTTACTAAGAAAAGGGACTTCACTGAGTAACAGACCCATTTCTCTTATAGTATGTGTACTGTGTAGATACATAAAGTATCAATTTGCTATAGATGAAGTAGTACTATCACTATAGAGTCTATTCATAGCTACTGGCACCATGCATTATTAATCATATCATAGTTGCCTTGAATGTATCTAACTAAAGAGAGAGAGAGAGGTTAGTGACTAATGACAATGTCCTTGTCACCATAGGCTATACATTGACAGTTGTAGTAATATTGGACAGGATGAATGAGTGTAGTAGCTATGGTTGTATGGTGTTACTAAAGTTGGCAAGACATGTTGCAGTACGATAAGATTGACATGTACATGTTTCTATCACATGTACATATTAAACCCAACGTTTTCTGATACATATCGATGTCTTTATGCTGTGTAGGAAGTTTGAGCTTATTTTGATCAAGTATTAATTTTTATAATACTTCTGAAGTTACTCATGAATATGCCAAAGACACTTATTATCAAACTTATACAGTTCATTAATCAATTATGATAATAATTATCACCATCATCATTATTATGAAATGTTCAGTTGTATATTATTATTATTATTGTTGTTGTTATTATTATTGTTGTTGTTGTTGTTGTTATTATTGTTAGGTAATGATCAGGAGTATGGTGGTATTATTAGGCATGGAGCTAAACTATTGTATGCTTACACCTCCATTTAATGGACAGCACCTAGTGTACCAATTACATTCCTTACTGTATAAAATAACCTCCACATGAAGGACACCTCTGTATAACAGAGACACTTTCAAAGTGTCCATTATATAGAGGCTAGCCTGTACATGTATTTGTAATGGGGAAATTGCAATTCAATATAAATGTACATAATGTATTGAGACTACAGCTCATAATGATTTAAACTGTTTTTAAGTTATTGCTACATTCAGTTGAAATTTACTGTTGGTTTGTCATTGACAGGCTTATGGTGGAGCCTATGATGTGATGAGCTCCAAACATTTAAGAGGTGACATTAATTATGCCTGGCCTACTGCTGAGATAGCAGTAATGGGAGCAAAGGTAATTAATAATAATAATAATAATAATAATAATAATAATAATAATACTTATTATTATTGTTAGGGAGCTGTTGCTATTTTATATCGTGGAAAGACTCAAGAAGGTATTGATTATTATTATTACTATTTATTATTATTGTTATTATTATTTATTTATTTATTTATTAGAATTATTAAAGTTACAAGCAGAGTATGAATCAACTTTATGCACTCCTTTACAAGCAGCTGCTAGAGGTGAGACCTCCCTCCATTTCTTACCATTAATAATATTCATTTTAGGATTCATTGATGATATTATAATGCCTAGTACCACTAGAAGGCGTCTCATTACTGACCTGCAGCTTCTTTCCACTAAAACCCAACACACTTTTAATAAGAAACACGGGAACATACCTTTGTAACTAATAATTAATTATTATAATTATTATTTGAATTATTGCACAAGATCTTGTGAATACTCAGCTCAAACTTTCTGCACAGCATAAGGACATCAATACATGTTTTTTGGAGCCATTGTTTGGAAAAAACCATGGGATATAGTACAGGGTGTATTTTAGAATTTGCTAATTTAAAAAATGACCTACTGTCTACTGATGACAATGGTCCATTGTTTGAATATGTACATGTGATAGAAACATGTACATGTCAATCTTATCGTACTGCAACATGTCTTGCCAACTTTAGTAACACCATACAACCAC
>NW_003551921.1:0-2221 GCF_000090795.2 Amphimedon queenslandica | reverse complement strand
TGTCACATTTTCTTTTGCTTCAATTTCTTTGCAATATATTCTAATGTCTTACATGGTGTGTAGTCATGGAAGCACTCAGGACTGTTAGTACCATTAGCACTAACTGACAAGCTCAGCCCATGTACTCTTGATCCCACAATAGATAACAGCAATAAAAGAGATATCCAAATCATCTTTCAAGACAAGTACTCGATCAGATGCATTACCTAATGAAATTGTTGGGAAGTTTTAAACAGTTTTTGAACTTGCCATGTTTGTGTAGAGAGTTGTTTAATAGGCATTAGTCATTTTAGGCATGTGTTGTTAGGTTTCAAAGTTTTTTTAATGCCATTTTCACTTTCAAAAAATTTGAGGGGACTACAATATAATTGTGAATGGCAAACAATGAAAGTAACAGTCGTATTATTATTATTATTAATATTTATTTTATTAAGTGGTAAAAACTCTAGACCTAATTTTTAAAATATGTTCATGTATTAATTATCATTCAATTTCTAAAATTGAAGTTGTGCTTGCTATAACTGAAAGAACTCAATTGCTGTGAAGTATTTCTTATCAATGGCTGGCAAATGCTATGTAAAGGTTTAAGTGAGAAAGATCCTTTGTCTTAAAACTCAGCATAAATGCAACTTAATTACTTAGTTTTCAAAATAATTATTCTTGATTTATTAGGGAAAGATGTTAGTACACTACTTGGATATAGCACTGCTGTATCAACATCACTTAGTAAAGTACAGCATTAAAATTAATTTTAAATTCTTTTTTTGTTCTTTATGATGAAAAACCATGCATAGCTAAGTACAGGGCAAATTTAAAGCAACTTAAAAGATTTATAAATTTTGATTTAAATTAGCTCAAACGTAACACACAACATTCATCTATTATGTTTTTGAAAATTTATAAAAGTAAAATATTCTATCTTTAAAAAATATGTTTGGTGAAATTTGGCTGACGACCATGCACTATAGTACAAGGACTTTCATCCCATTTTTAATTAAATTAAAAAATTTGTAAAAATTCTAATTTTTTGAATCAATTCAAACTTTCTACGCAACATAAGACTATGTATATGAATCTAAAAAATTTAAAAAGGGGGAAAACTTTCTCGTTTTATTTTTGGTGAAAGTTGGCCGACAACCATGTACTGTAGGGACTTCAACCCAATTTTGGAGCAATGTCATAAAATTGTAAAAAAATTCAATTTTGGCCAGAATTAGCTCAAACTTTTCACACAACATATGTACTATCATAAAATTTATCAATGACAGAGAATTTTTTTTCATGTCATTTTTGATGAAAATTTGGCCAATGACCATGTACTTTGGTCAAATTTTGGAGTGATTTTTAAAATTTGTTAAGGTTCCTTTTGATAGAAACAGTCCAAGCTTTTTGCACAACATAAATACATGCATACATATGCATCACAAAGTAAAATAGAACTCTCTCATCAGCTCAGGATTTCTACACAACATAAATGCATTGGTGGGAGGATCTATTCCACAACTTCAAGTTCCTCAACAATAAAAGAAAGTAAATATACAAGATATGGTTTGCTTCATGCTCTTAACTATTATTTAATAAAACTGCCACATAAAATTGGCAATAAAAAATTGATAAGCTAAAACTACAAAAAACACTAAACTATAATAGTAGACTATAAAAATCATTTTATCTGTTACTTTCTACCGCCTCTGTTTCTCACTTCATTGATAGTGCCATACTGCTCAACACTGATGTCACGATTATAAATCAAACTGACTTCAACATCACTGTTATCATTGACAGCATTCATAGACCTTTTTTTCCAGTCCAGAAATTTCCTGTACATTAACTTCATTATCCACAGTAACCCAAATAAAAAAGGAAAATACACAAGTAGTAATTGAAAACACTGGAGTACAGTCACTTCATTAATATAGTGCTTATTACTAGTGACCATATTGATCCTCATGCCAAGACCATTGATTAAGAGGAGAGCAAGCAAAGTGAGTGATGCTAATATATTGTGACCTGTTTTCTGAAAAGGTTGTACAACAGACTGTATACCAAATATGATCATCAAGATCATCTCATTAACAAAGTGATACTGCAAGTTATCTGAAAAAATGAAAAGGTTAGCTAAAATAGCTGTACGATACAGAAAAAATAAACCAGCATAAAAACAAAATTCGTCCTTGAAGCAGCTTTGAAATGAATTCATTAGTGGTTTGAAAGGCTTTCT
>NW_003551920.1:0-2222 GCF_000090795.2 Amphimedon queenslandica | reverse complement strand
TCAGTGTCAGCTCCAACGTGAGTCCATTCATGAGCAAGTGTTCCTTCTTTACTGGTACCACTGGTCCTGCACAAAGTAGGATCACTAACATATATAGCACACAACCAAACTGTGTCACATTGATAGCAAGTGTATGCATATGTATCACTGTCACATTTGCTTCCTTCGAAATCATATTTTACAGAATTCCCAGCTATCCTATCCCTGCTCTTTTTTAGAACAGATTTAACTTTATGAGCACGTTTATTAGTATAAGCACCAAACCAGAGCCTGTATGTAGCGTTGTAGCCAACTTTTCTTCTAGCTCTAAGATATTTACGGCACAATTTCTTATGGGCTTTAGTAGTAGCCTTTCGAGCTGATGAGGAGCCACCAACATATGTGGCTACACTGCTGCAAGATTCAATGTAAACTTGATCGCCTGAAACAATGTTAAATCAAATTGATTTGTGGTAATATTAGCACTGCCACATTTGTCATTATAGTAAAATCATTATTCTGGTTTCCTCGTTGCCAATGTTATGTCGGGGTGTTAACAAGTATAAATTGCTTGTACAAATGATTATCATCAAAAGTTTGTAATCAACCACACAAGAAGATGGTTACATAAATCGGGACAGGAGAGAACAATGGAGAACAGAAATAAGATCAAAGAACATGTGACAGAACAGATTGTATAGACACATAAAAACCACAATCTAGAAGGTTCTACAGCATGCATATGTTCACAAATTACATTTGCATACAATTCAATATTAAGCCTAAAGCACAATAAAAATAAAAATATAATAATACCAGGTTACCACACAGCCCGTCGCAGAATTAACTGGTGTTCCTGCATGTGATTTAGGTCTGACAGTATGGTTCCAGTACCTTAATTGGTACTGGTCGTATGTATACTTGTATTGCAACTATAACTGTAGTTCATACTGAAACTAGTACTATACGGTAAGATTTGAAGTGAGAGGTATTGGAACTACTTCAACTTTACATAATAAAAATTAATGAAATAAGTAACAGAGCAATAAGTAATGAGTGACAGTGATGATAAATGACTTATTAATGATAATAAATGCTATTATTCTAACTTAAACACAAATTAAACTTACATCAATAACTTTATACAGTATCACAAATGCTAGCAATTATAATTTAAGAGATATATTTAACAAAGTTAATTCAGAGAAAAACGGATGACATGTACCACCATCTATGGCTGTATGTGATCTGTTCTAGCATTCCTCTTATGACAATGTGGCTCATCTCTTTCTCTAGAAATAGATCTACAAATGTTCACTTCATCATCATCATTGCCGTCGTCTGAATCAAATTGGGTTCTGACTCTAATTCTCTTTGGTGGTGGTTGTTTCGCTTCTCTTTCCTTTGGTAATCGTTTTCGTGCTTCTGAGGGACTCCATGAAGGATCTAATGATAACAATTGTAGTAATATTAATAATGTTAACAAGGAATAATACCTCTATCATTAGCTAATGCAAGGTGTGAATTGTCATCTACATGTATAGAAATTAGCAATTGATTATGATACTATAAAAAAAGTATTAACTTCTAACCCTCATCGTCTGACCAAGATACAGCTCCATAAGTAGTAGTGTTTGAATTTGTACTCATGTTTTGTATGTCTTGTGCTTCTGGATACAAAAAATAAAATGGTTATTATAATTATGTAAAAATACCTTCATCTTCTGGTGAAGAAGTAAGTAGATTATCAGTGTCCCCTTGAGGTGCATTTAAAGATTCCGCAATTGCTTGTAGATTGTGCGGACTCATTGACGATGGAATCCTCCAGTAGATTTCCTATTACAAAAAGGCTAATAACATGTTTTTTGTGTGATTGTGTACCTGCTCACTGGGTGGCATTAGATCGATTGATATCATTAATTTATTAAATACTTTAGTTTCCAATGCCTCAGCAGTTGATTGTTCTACAGGTACTATACACAGTTCTTCCCATTCAGAGTCCAATTCTCTGTCTTTTGCTTCATCATTGATGTAAGTACTAAGCCAAGCCAGTTGATTAGAATAACCATTAGCATGAATTGCTTGAACTAATGTATCAAAATTTCCTTCTAGGCATATTAATATCATAACAACAATAAAACATTAAAGTAACCGCTGACTTTTTTCTTTCTTCTTCTTGATATCTTCTCTTGGTTCTGTCTCTAGTGAAATAACCTCATCTTCTTGGCACTTTCTTTTTCTGG
>NW_003551919.1:0-2222 GCF_000090795.2 Amphimedon queenslandica | reverse complement strand
TCAGCATGTCTATGTACACATACATGTACATGTACACATACGTGTACATGTACATGTATGTGTATGTGAATGAGTGTATTGTGGATTGTTTTGCTTTTTATGCATGCTGTGGCATTGCTTTCAGTCCTTGTTATCATTTAGGAAGTTGTAATCAATGCTCGTGTTATTCATATACACGCAGTAGCATCTCCTTATTTAGCACTTTTATAAAGAGACTAAACTTATTCTAATTTTAAAATGTGAATGTACATACGTAGATGTACATGTACATGTACATGTACAGATATACATCATGTACACTTTGTGGCTCTCTATTTTACTTTGTTATTTCCTTTAGAAAGTGAATCAGTTGGAGGAGGTCATAGATCAAAAGAATGAGAAGATAGAGCTCCTTAGAGGCCAGCTGGACTCCATCACAGCATCACAAGAAGGAGGAGATGTAGGAGCCCTGAGACGCCAGCTCTTAAAAATGGAGCAGTCTATGCAGGTAAGATGGAGAGAAACAGTTGTAATAACATACCATACCGGTACATGTACACACACTACAGTGGGGGACTTTTTAAAAGTATGTGTATTACAGAATCACTAATAGCTGTCTGTGCATGACTGACTTGGTGTAAATAAATGTTGTAGTGGATAGTGTTGAAAGGGGAAGACCTTATCTTTGCTGCTGCCATAGTGGATTGTATCTATTAATTGTGTAAACTTTGTGTTTGGTGTACATGACTTCTGCATTCCGTGGGGATTAGTTGTACTTTGATATCATTTCTATTTCCTCCAATGACTTAAAACATTGACTTACACAGTTTACACACACACACACACAGTATGATAATAAAATGTTATACATTCACATGCAAACAATTTACTTTCCATCTCTCTCTCTCTCTCTCTCTCTCTCTCTCTCTCTCTCTCAGGTCAAGGATAGGTTTTGCAGTCTTTTGAGTGATTCCGTTAATCAGCTCCAAAAAGAGTTACAAGATTCCAAGAAAGGATCTGACGAGACTGACTTTGGAGTCGGACAAAATCGGGTAAGAAGATCTTATAGACTTACATCTATGACATATCAGTCTTGTGCTACCTGTACATCAATTTTTAATTCATGATTTTCAATTTAAAAAAATGATTTTCACATCTCCTTTTGTTCCAGGCCGACTCTGGGATCTCGTCACTGAGCAAAGAACACGAAGTGAAGGAAAGGAACCTTCGCAAGATGATAGACGAGCTCCAGGGGCAGGTGGAAAGAGAGAGAAATGAGAAGAGAGAGGCTTTGACTCAAGCTGATGAGAGCTGTCAGAAATTGATTGAGAAGCAAGCAGAGCTAGGTACAGTATATGACCATTGCGCATCCTTTTCTAATACTAATCCTCTTCTATTTTCATCTATAATACTACTGCTTCTTTTATGATTATTGCTTCCTTTCTTTACCCATTATAGAGGGACTTCAGAGTAGACTTGATGACAGTAATCTGTACACTCAGACTCTATTGCAGGATAAGATGGCTCTCAAGGACCAGCTAGATAATGCTAGACGTAACAGCGGTAACTCATCAGAAATTAAAGTAAATATGATGACTACTAATAGTACTAATAGTACTAATTGTACGCATGCCTGGAGATGAGACAGCTTTGGAGTTCACTGTATAGTAGCAGCTGCTAATTTGATGTGTATTTCCCTTTCTCCCTCTTACCCCCTCACTCTCTCTCTCTTTACTAAATAGGATGTATCGTACTATATGACCCAAATGGAGAATAAAGATGCACAGATAGATAGGCTTAAGGTAATAGACACACACACACACACACACACACAAATTGTGCATCAATGTTGCTTACTAATATAGTGTACATAATACATACAAGTAATGTGTTGAAGTTTGTAATAATAATAACAATTGATCAATATCCTGTAGTTTGTCACTATGGCCTTAAGTTAATTTGATAATGAAGAGGGGGAATATATTGGTATTGCAATCCAGTGCTATCTCTTCTTTATATTACACACCCACACACAAAGGAGAAAAGAAATTAACTTCTCTCTCTCTCTCTCTCTCTCTCTCTCTCTCTCTCTCTCTCTTTCTCTCTCTCTCTCTCTTAGCAAATGCTTGAAGAGGCTCAGTACAAATATGCACTGGCAGAGAGCAAGCGTGACAACCTTCAAGTTGGAGATCTTGAAGAGAAAGTTAGTTTTGACGGCCTGGGCACTTTATTGACATGCTCTT
>NW_003551918.1:0-2223 GCF_000090795.2 Amphimedon queenslandica | reverse complement strand
GTCGCTAGCAACTGACCTTACGATCTCCAGATTCCGGGCGCATTCTGTCGTACCACATGCCCCTAGCACAATATAATCGTCTAAATAGTGGTCCACGTACCGCACCCCTGTCTGCCGAAAACACCACTCAATGACATTAGCCACGGCAGTAAAGATCTTGGGGGCTGAGCACAGGCAAAATGGCAAGGCGGAGTCCACAAATACCTGCCCCTCCCATTTCCAGCCCAGAAGAGGCCTATCAGCTGGATGTACCGGGATCATCCGATATGCCGATTTGATATCAATCTTGGCCATTAACATGCCCACACCCAAATCAGCTATTACCTCCGCTACCCTGTTAACGGACGTATACTCCAACGAGCAGAGAGTAGAGTCTACCCCGTCATTGACGCTCGGACCCTCTGGGAACGATAGGTCCGTAATCATTCTCCATTGCCCAGGGATATGCCCCTTGGGGACCACACCCACCCTATTCACATGCACCGGATGACAGTCCAGTATTGAAGCCGGTAGGGACCCCAACATCCTGCCTGCTGCCAACTCTCGCTGAAGGTACTCCCCTACCACCTGCGACTGCTGATATGCCAAGGGGAGGTTCCTTGAAGCTGCGGTCAGGATGGATTGCCGTCTAAAGCCGATTCTGAACCCATCCTGGAGCCCACACAGGACATAGTGAGCAAGCTGCTGATCAGGAAGAACCTGAAGCCTTGCACGACACGCTCCAATGCGTGGCACCAAAGGTGAATGGATTCCCCCAAGTCCCTCCACTGTAATGCTAGCATATCCCTGGCAATCCAACTCAAGTAACTCAGGCATATACTGATACACTCCTAAGTGATAACAAATTATCATGTGCGAAAGCAAAACACTAATAATTGAGCAAAATCATAGAGGTAAATGACAACACTAGGTTTAATGAGCAGTGCAGTTAAGGAGTTAGCATGGAGCACACCGGCCATTAGGGGGCAGGAGCTTGTTGCTGGCGTTTCCGGATCTGTGGACACTGGGAAGCTGGGTGCAAACCATGCCTGCAGTTGGAGCAAATATGGGCAAAGCGGCACTCCATATAATGGCACGAATTACCCTTGGTGCTATTGAAAAGCCCACACAATGGGATACTCCCTGTGGGAGCAGGTACGTCGTGCTTCTGTCTCAGTTGCCACTCCTCAGGTGCCAAGAGGCACGAATGGGCATTGTGGATATCGGCTAAGCAGTGAGTACACCTCGAACGAATCTTAGCTCGACCGGTGAAGGCCTCATTATATAGGGTGGCGTCAATAATTCCCCAATTGAACGACCCTTAGGCGGCAGCCTGTCGCCTGAAGGCCGCGTCGTATGAGACCCAAGCAGTACCCTCAAAGTTACGACTGGCTCGCACAATGGTCCTTAGGTACTGGAACATGTGCTGGGCCTTCTCCGATAAACGAGAGATTATAACACCCGCCATCAATGAGAAGCACTCTACCCAGACCGTAATCTCTGTTACCGGTGGGCGGCAGGGGTGGGGGATTGGAAGTTGTGCAGCTGTATCCTCATAGCGCCAGGCGTCCGGAAGTAGCTCAATCATGTCCACAAAATAGCCCTTGAGAATCTTCTCTGCGGTCTTAGGGGACACTACTCCTCCCCAGTTAGTTGACGGAGGGGCCGTCGGAAGCTGCTGCTGCACCGAAGGGAGTTGAGGTGGAGGGATCTGGACACACCTACCAGCCATCTGAGTTGTGAATGTTGGGGCATAACCCAACCCCGCCGGATCTGGTAGCTGACCCAAGGTACCTGGCAAAGCAAAATTATAGCATAATGTAAGCCCAGCGGCACAAACAACCAAATAGGCCCATGGCATGAGACAGCAAGCAAGGGATGAAGAGCGGCCAAGCCACAAGCAATAGGACAAGGGAAAATAGCAGCAAACAACAAGCAACAGGGCAACGGACAACCGTACCCAGAGGCAGCAATAAAGCAACAGAGCAGAGAGCAAATACAACCAGACATGGGGCAAGCACTTAAGCATTTGTGCTTATAAGCAGTTTAAGCACTTTTTTGTAAATGCTTCAAGGTGCTTGCAAGCATTAATCATATTGCAAGCACTTGTGCTTGACTTGTACTTAAGCTCTTTTTAATGTAAATGCTTTAAAGCACTTTTTAAGCACTTTTAAAGCTCTAATGCTTGTCTGTTTTATCAGTTATCACTAATATAGCTGTCATGCATGTGTATGACATCTATCA
>NW_003551917.1:0-2223 GCF_000090795.2 Amphimedon queenslandica | reverse complement strand
GGGGGACACTCTTTGCTCGTATATATCACCTGGTCCTCCTCTACTGATAGATAATGGCGAAGACCTATGACTTCTTATTCAAACTATTACTGATTGGGGACAGTGGAGTGGGGAAGACATGTATATTAGTCAGATTCTCGGAGGACGCCTTCAATTCAACTTTTATATCAACAATAGGTAAGTACATGTACCCCAGCAACATTTGAATGAGTTACATGTACATGAGAGGCTGTTAGATCTGGAAGTAGGTTTTGGGGAACCAATCTAACTTAAAATGGAAGATTTCAGGAGGCCTAAGCTAAATATGAGAGGCCAAAAGTCTCCTAAACTCCCTCTTAATCTAACAGTGATCATTATTGTCACTTTCACCTTCTCTCTCTCTCTTGCTACGCCTTCTTTAAACTAATTACTGACTAGACTATATACAAGGATTGATTCTCTTTATTTTCGTTCATTTTGTTTTGTTATTTTAATAACGTGACATCAATTACTAGCCCTTTGGTGGGCGGGGATTAGATTAATAATGTGTCTCCTTGTACTAATGACTGTCTCTTTTGTGTAGGAATTGATTTTAAAATACGTACAGTGGACATTGAGGGCAAGAAGATCAAACTACAGATATGGTAAGTAACCAATTTATTATTATTAGTATTATTATTTATTATTATTATTATTAATTAGGGATACAGCAGGACAAGAGAGGTTCAGGACCATCACTACAGCTTATTACAGAGGAGCAATGGTAATGTGTAGTGTCGAGTGACCTTCAGTGGGTGTGTGTGTGTGTGTGTGTGTGTGTGTGTGTGTCTGGTGGTGAATGTAATACCCGAGGACTGTGATATCTGCCTCCAGCAGATATCAAGGGACTCAGGTATTAGTGCTCCTCCAGACACAATGAACTACATGTACATGTATACATGTATATATTTATTAATATGTACATTATATTTATTAATATGTACATGTATATTTATTAATATGTACACTTATGTAGGGTATTATGCTTGTTTATGATGTAACTAACGAGAAGTCGTTTGACAACATAAGGAACTGGATCAGGAATATTGAGGAGGTGAGTACAGTTGATTATTATTATTATCAATTATTGTTATTATTGTTATTATGAATTATTGTTGTTGTTGTTGTTTAGAATGCAGCTGCTGATGTGGAGAAGATGATCCTTGGAAACAAATGTGATTTAGAAGAATCAAGAGTAGTGAGCAGAGAAAGAGGCCAGCTGGTAAGGACAGACCCTTGTAATGATTGTGTCACTACCTCTCCCTCCCCCTCTTCCTCTTTAGCTAGCTGAGGAGCATCAGGTCAAGTTTATGGAGACCAGTGCCAAGTCAGGGCAGAATGTTGAAACAGTTAGTTTACTCAAATGAACTTGACGTCACATGTGCTGCTACATTCACTTTTATCACACCTTGTAGGCATTTCTAAACTTAGCAAAAGACATTAAGAACAAAATGGACAGGAGAAACGTAAGATCATGTACATGTACTTATCTTAGATCTAGAAACTAAACCAATCTAACTACAAATGGTAGACTTAAGGAGGCCTGGGGCTAAATATGAGAGACCAGAGTCTCCTAAAGTCCCTCTGGGTCCAACAGTGATCATATACATGTACTTACATGTAGAGACAGTTACTATACAGTAGCTTGATTTAAGCACATATACATTTATTTATTTATTTATTTATTTATTTAAGTCTTTATTTATTTATTTAACTACAGCCTGGTGATGACATGGGTACCTCACAGAGTAATGTTCATGTGACGGCCGGAGACAGCTCAGGGTCCGGGGGCGGCTGCGCCTGCTGAGGGTTTTAAACTTATTGCAAGAATTTAATTACATGTTCGATTATTATTATTATTATTATTGTCGTCATTATTATTATTATTATTATTATTATTATTATTATTATTAATTAGTGGAATGTTGTTTTGTCTCTTCCAGAATCTGTAGTTTTTTCTTAATTTTAATTTGAATCGTTGAGTGGATTTTTATGTACAGCATATCCATGCACTTAATTAATAACAGACAAAATAGATGATTATTATTGTATGATTTATTATTAATTTGTTAAAGCAATTTCTATAGCACCTTATTGCAATACAGTATGTCCTCATAACTTCATAGGTTAATTAGCTATTAATTATTCATTGGTATTAATTAATATAATTAAATATTCACAGCCCCTAAAGGGAATTGCTTAAAA
>NW_003551916.1:0-2224 GCF_000090795.2 Amphimedon queenslandica | reverse complement strand
TTCAGATCTACTTTATCACTGCTGCAGAATTGCCTGGAAAACAACTAGTCTTAAAAATAAAATAACAAAACACTATTATCAGCATTATTAATTTTTTAAATTTTATGTATGTTTATAATGTTGCATAGTGTAAACAACTACCAATAGAAATAATGATACTGAGCATTACTTCACTGTAAAAAATGATCCAAAAAAGAAGAATTGCTGCAAAAAATGAAAATAAAATAATTATCTAACTAGAAGTATTCGTTATTCTTGAGGGTATTAAAGTTAATGAGAGAGAAATTTGATGTCTTAGTGTTAACAATTGAATGTGTTTGTGTAGAAGTGAAGGTGTAATAGTGATGTGGTGAATTGGTAATATGTACAAAAGAATTGAAACGATTCGAACAAAAACGACCAAAGAAAACAAAATTAACAATTAAATCAATTGCAGGCATTATAGTTTTAAAGAACCGGTACTATTGCTATTTTATTCTTTCTGGCTCTTTAACAAATTCGCAAAATAATTTTTATTAAGCAATTCTAGCCTCAAAAAATTAAACAATAAACCGAACATTGACTGATTTAGCACCATCATTGTCTCCTAGCTTGAACGGGAACCAAATCAAACTCAAAGACAAACCAATTTCATCTGTCCCTCTACTCTACTCCTTGTCATCTTCAATGTGATGCAAAAATAAAAAAATCTCTTTTGAAAAATATCCTGTGTAGTTTTATAACGGCACTTTGTCAAATTTTTGATTAACTTGAAAATTCACTGACAAGGGCCTGCATGAGCATTATTTTTGTCAATCTACATACCATGCCACAAAATGACAAAATCAGAGGTTAAAATTTTGACAAGAGCTTAAATTAACATTTAAAATACACCTCCACTTACACCATAGAGGTGAGATGAATGTATTATTAATATCAATTCGTTTCTTGATCAGTGATCACTCTAATTACCTTACGAATGTGTTCCTGATGATTTTGACATTAATATAAGTGAATAGACATTATTATCAAATAGGTGAGTTAAGAGGGAGCACTAGCTGACTATCCCTATTGACAAAACTGACTAACTGCATTCAAATGCCTACTAAGAACTTAAATTATATGTATTTAGTAATGAACAAACATTTGAATGTTCCAACATTCACCCCAGCCCAACTACATATGATACTGCTATTTCATTATCAGTATCATTATTGTACATGTACCTCAACTACATGCAGAAAAGAAAAAATCAAAATAATTTGTGTCTAACAGCAATCAGCAAGTGCTGATTTCATCTGAGGGGGAAAGAGGTGAAGAAGCAGTAAGGAATACACATTTTGGATTGATGTTTATTTTTGATATAAAATCTATTTTATAGCTTTGAAAAAATTGTTGAATAACAAACAAATATGCAGAACAAAATAGGGAGGAAATAGCAAAATGAGGTATCGAAGGATTAATTATGACACTGTATAGTGTATATACTAGAAGAATCTAAAACATTAAGGGTATCACTTCCTTGCCATGCCCAGATGTACATGTACATATGAAAAGTACTTTGACAATTGGGGTTTTGCCCAATAAAAAATTTTATAACTTATTAGGTAGATTTATAGTATTGCACAAGAGTTCACTCTGACCGAGTTTTATTTTGGCAATTTGATACAGCAATCACACAATGATGGCTGACATGCGTGCTTAATTGTATGTGCCTAACCTAATCAAAACTACCCAATATGGCACTATTGATAAACCATGACAGCCGAGCAAATTAGTATACCAGGGATAGTTTTATGTAACTATTAAGATGTATTAACACTTTAAGGCAATAATAAAGAAGTGTCACAGCCATCTAAACACATGTATCAATATCATGAAAGGATATGGCAAAACAATTTTAATAACAGTAACTAAAATAATTTAGTTAAAATAAACTAAGTATCTATTATTTAGAAGCTAATGTTTTTTCTAGCTTACAAATAGTTCACAACAATAGAGTCGTCACAAGGCTGAATAGAAGCAAACCAGTCCATATCACAATCAACTGCTTCAAGATCAGTTGTGAAACAAAAACGAGCTTGAAACAAGACTTGGCTGTCTCCTTTTCTCTACAAGAGAAAAATCAGCTTTATAAAAGCAATAGTATACTACTAATAACAATGACATGACAGCAATAGTGACACTACAGAATAAAAATAACAATAGTAGCATACTGTGCATTCGAAAGCTGGCAGCTTGTCGA
>NW_003551915.1:0-2225 GCF_000090795.2 Amphimedon queenslandica | reverse complement strand
TGTGTGGGATATCTCACTGTTCAAGTATTTTCCTAACATGTACATATATAAATGCATTAATCTACATTTATTTAAGGTATTACAGCTACTGTTTGAAAGACTAAAGATCTTACAGTATAGTATCAATATTGTCATGTATAACCTTTCTTTGTTAAGACCAAGTTCCTTTTAAAGGTTGAAGTCCATTCAGTTAGTTTCAATATATACTGTTAACTATCATTATACAGGTTGGGCAGCAATGTAGTGCCACCTCCACGTGGCGCTGCCTGGGATCACTAGTGGCTACTACTGCTAGTGATGCTAAGAGCACTACATACAAGAAGAATATAACAAGACTGTACTGACAGTAACTACTCATAGCAAATCTTAATATCATCATTGATTGGCTCAAGCTGAAATAAAGATGAGACCTCAAGTGATACGATACTTAACAAGCAAGAGATTTATGAAGACACAATGACTTTTAGTCATTCATTACAATTCTTATTTTTTGCAAAATATTTTTGAGCAGCAGTCATTGCCTACTCTAGCAGTTACAGCTAATGCTATAGTGGTCACCAGCACACACAGTGTCATTATGAATGCATGGAATCTGTACTTTTACTGATGCATATGTACATGTACTTACATGTATGCCGTGCAGAAAGTTTGAGCTGATTCTAATTAAAATTGGATTTTCAACAAATTTTTAAAGTTGGTCTAAAATTTGTCAAGAAATGCTTAAGCTATGTAGTAAGCTTAAATGGTTATAAATCAAATAATATCCACTAGTTTATAGCATCATAGTTCATAGTTCATAGTAACTCTATACCAATAACAACATTAATAATAAACATAGTTTGAAACTAACAGTAACTATTCAAATAGCAATGTTACTAATAATAAACATAATTTGAAACTAACAGTAACTATTCAAATAGCAATGTTACTAATAATAAACATAGTTTGATACTATCAGTGATAATTCTAATTATAGAGATAGGGAAATTAGTACATGATGACAGCTCAGCTTTTACAACTCAACTAATTAATAAATGAAACAGTAAGTATCAGCAAAAATAATAATAAACAGAACAAAATGAAATACTATAGACAATCATCCACTAACTAATTATTAACAATATTTATCTCTAATGTAACTAGCAACAGGCTTCTCTTCTATTGTATCCAGTGCTGTAGCTAATGATGACCAACTGGGACCTCCTTTCTCTCTCACTTTATCATCTCCTCTTAACCAGGCAGACATACAAGCATGAAAGCAATGCTCTGATTGTCCTCTACAGTCAGTGTCTATATCCACTAGTCTAGGATCATATAATCCTAACTGTAGACCTAGTCTACGCCATACAGCACAGGGCAAGTGTTGATCTGATGTTAATTCTTTAATGACAATATCAAGATCATTAATATCTATAAAAATAATAATTAATAATGTGTATATACACTGTACAGTCTACACTCCCACTACTTGACAATTGTCATACTAACATACCTAGGTTTATTGGAGTCAATGGTGTCTTGAATTCTTCAGTTACTTCAATCACTTCCTATACAATAATAATAATAATAATAATAACTGATATTTGTCACTGTGCTTGTTTATCAAGGAGATAAGTATATATTATTAGTTGTAAAAGCAACACAATGACAACCCACAATTATGACAAAGACTGAGTAACTTCGATAAAAAATAAAGTTATGACCTTTTGATTATTAGTGCTTGTATTAATGTATCAAACAGTTTGTGTGTGTTAATTCTTACCTTAATATCCTGTCCTCCTAATAGTGACAGGTTACTAATATCTGATAATGATTCATCAGTTAGGATCTCCTTCAATCTTGTACGTCTAGTACCAGTAGCATTTACTAAAAACTCTTCTCTCTTGACAATAGCAGACATCACAACTTTTACACTATACACTGTCCTTTCTCTTGGTGTATTCACAGGATAGGCTAGTTCTTTAGGATCAATAACTAACTCTTTTACCTCTAGACTGGGACAGGAATCTTTGTAAACACTCATTACCTCTCCTATCACATCTCTTCTTAGAGACACCAAATTGTCACTATAACCTTTCTCACAGGACATCATTACTAGTACACACTGGCTCTCATCCACAATCTCTACCAGTGATCCTACACCATGACCATTAGACCAATAAAGTCCATTCTTCCAAAAAGTACAACGTCGCTTTAACTTGTCATCTTCTTGAGGTTGAGCCATT
>NW_003551914.1:0-2225 GCF_000090795.2 Amphimedon queenslandica | reverse complement strand
TCTCCAACCACTTGATGCTGGTATTATTAAAAACTTTAAAGTTTTTTACAAGAAGAAGATTGTCTCACATGCCCTTTCTCAAATTCAAAGCTCATCTTTAACAGCTACAGAAATCAATAAACAAGTAGATGTATTAACAGCAATCAGATGGATTAAACACTCGTGGGAACAAGTAAAAGAATCTACCATACAACACTGCTTTCGTCACTGTGGTTTTCATTATGTTCCAGTACCAGTAGGTGATCCCTTTTCTGATTTAGATGAGGATGACGATACTGCTGTACTCAATGAAATGATTCATGAGCTTCAGCCTGATGGCATGTCAGCAATAGATTATGTAAGTGCTGAAGAAGACGTCCCAACTTCTCAATCTTTTGAAGACAATGATAACTGGCGAGAAGAATTAAGAAGAATGGTTATTGATGACACAGAGACTGACCCTAAAGCGAGTTGTTTGGTAGAGGAAATCGATTCAGAAGAGGAGGATAGTGATACACCAGAACTGGCTATATCATCATTACAGGAGGCAATCAAAGTTGCCAATGATTTGATGCTTTATTTAACTGACAAGGGACATGAAGACTTGTCTGACAAAATGTACACTGTTATAAACTCCTTGCAGCGTATTAAAATAAGTGAATCTCGACAAACATCTATCATAAACTACTTTACATAATTCAGTTGTTGGTATACTTTATCGTTTAGTACACATTTTCTCATGCACTTCCCTTGAGAACTACATTTCCTCATTTATTATTATGTACTTATTTAGTATTTCAGTGTATACTCTGTATAACAACTTTACTTGTTGATACAGAATTATTTAAACTGTATATAAAGGCATCTCTATTAAAAGGCCACCTGCATAAGACAGCCACTAAATGTATGTCCCAAGGTGACCGTTTTAGACAGGTTTGACTGTATAATTAATTAATTAATTATAATAAAAATGTCACGAGTGAATTAATTCTGTCGCTACATGAAAGTGATAAACTAAAACTCATTCCCAAGATTGCTTATATACAAGTATTTGTAATGCACGGAGGGTTAAGAGAGGGGCATTGTTATTTTATATAAAATGGAGTGCAAAGTATTATGATATGATATAGATTTGATGATTAAGTTATTATAGATATTATTTTGGAGTATTCAGTCTGCCATCTCATTTATTTGAGCCAATTTTATTGAGCAATTTTTCATAAAGCCAAATTGAGTGTTAGAAATAGAAGACTAAGACATAAAATCAATATACCATATAAAAAAAGATCCTTTTAAAGATCATAGATGGATGTAAATATTATTTTCATTTAGTATTATTGACTTACAAAAAATGAAGCAGTTGCCTGTGTACTGCCAGGGATTCTCAACTATTCAGGTACCTTTTTGTCAGAACTGAAAGATTTAATGATGTGTTAGAGCAACTCGTTCAAGAAGAGAGCAATCCTTCCTTGATGAAGTCACAAATCAACAAGTTCCAGGTGCTAGACATCTTTGTCTGAAACTTGTTGTCTTTTTCTATAAAACCGTTTGATGCTTTAAGACAAAATACCGGAGCTAAAAAAACCCGAGGACCATAAGGAGACAAATTTTGGATAAAGCAGCAAACAATATTGCTAAAGTAGAAAAAAATTTTTACCAGTACTCCCAACAATTGGTGTTAGTATTATTATAGCATCCAATATGATTATTAGTTATGTCTTAGTGTCTTTAGTATCATGTATTAGATGCTTTGATGGCTAGGATAGCCAGCAATGCTTCAATGAAGGTGATACTTCAGCACACAGAGAGAGACTCAAAGTAGTGATTTATACTGGGGATTCCACTACAAGATAATGGCAAAACAACTTGTTAATTTCAATGTGACAACTGCCAAAAATGAATTGTGTTATATTGTGCTGGTATGGATCAATGGAAAAAACATCAGAAACTTTTGATTTCTGCAGGCTATAAAAATTATAATTTTCTTAAGTACAAACAATAGGAGGAGGAGGGTCGCAGCTTGATGCATTTATTCAGAGTTGACTCAATGGAACATGACCAAAGCTCAATCAATAAAGACAATGCACAGGATCTTTACTCATATCGTCAGGTAGATGTACTATGTTTTCTATATGTTTGGTAAAATTCAATGCTAAAATCGAGCCACAGGCCCCATCAAGTCTATCCTTACCATCACTTTTTCAGGGGGTAATGTTAAGCATTGCAAAAAAAGAGAGGAAATCTAG
>NW_003551913.1:0-2225 GCF_000090795.2 Amphimedon queenslandica | reverse complement strand
AAAATAATCATATCAAATGATATAACATTTATAAGTATTTAAATAAGTATGAATGTGGAAATAATGCATGCAAGTAAACCTTTTTTATTGGCCTCAATCAGTGCTTCCTGTAGTGATACTTTGTCTTGATAAAACACATGTAGTTTTTCTTGTAATAACTGAATATATCTCTGAAGCTGCATTTCCTTTTCTGTGGGATATTCCATTAGCTGATCCATCCACCATGTTCTGGTCTTGCTGTATGATGAATACTTTTCTTGATATTTCTTACTAGTGAGATCATTAGCATCCAGTACTGATTGTACTATCCACTCACCAGCATCACTATATACTATAATAAGGAAAATGTCAATTAATAATCAAAACCAGATGTCAAGTTGTGGGGAGCAATTTGTATTTTTGTGAATTTTGCAATTAAGTACACGTGGGTCGTTTTGTGAAATTAACACCCACAAATTTTAATCAATGTGCAAAGACTATAAAGAGCTGATTGTGCAACCTTTGTCAATTTTACTGACTTGACATTTGCAAGATTTTATCCTGACAAAAAACTCATACATACATGTATGTAGGTGTGTTAACAATCCTAGTGCATAAATACCTAATTCAACAATCATTAGCCTATCAGAATCACTAATAAATGTAGGCCTTAGCACCTTCTGCAATCCTCCTGCAATATCTACAAATTCCGTCCCTTTATATCCTCCAATAATTACTAGCCACACACAGTGTGGTGACATTGTGACTGCTGTGAGTGAGTGACTGTATCTACCAGTAACAGATTCAGGTAAAGTAATCTATAGAAAGTGAGAAATCTATTATCATTACTGCTACATTTTTATATAACCATTTTGCACTAATTACAGTGTAATGATGAACAAGGCTCAACAAAATAATTTTATCATAAATTTAAAATACAGTACACATTGTCAAGGAACATACTGTCATGTACACATACCTTCTTACAACTGTACTGACCAGTAGTGATATAATCCAATAATAAACAATCATTCACTAGTTTAGTGCTATCATATTCCCACCCACCAATCACAAATAATGCAGGTGAGCTGGAGACATGAGTGATAATAGCACCTGCATGATCACATCTCTCTTTAGGCCAGAGTCCCTTACCAGATATTGATCCTTTTTTAACATTCTCCCAATGCTAAATACATGTACATAAAACATATACAGCTACATTTAGGTTACCATTAGCAATTAAATTTTTTGTAAAAATGATATTCATAACTTATTATAATGAAGCACTAAATTTAGTGTTTAAGTATAAGAAATTAAAGCATTACCATAATAATAATAACCCCTACCATCAGTAAAGCTGCACATAAAAGATAATAACTTACTATTGTTTTATGTGTCACATTAAATGTATACACACTATCAGTAGGTATAGGAAAACCCTCGTGAGTTACTACACCTCCAAACATTGTTCCTTTATTTTGGTTTATTTTTTCAATTGTAAAAAAAATAGTTGGAGGACAGCACTGTCCACTGACAAATGGAACAGTGAATTGGCCTAAAATTCAACACAATTATACAATAAACCATAAAACTACACAAATAGCATCAATCTTAAAATACATGTACTGGCATGAAACTCACCATTAGATAGATTATAAAGTAACTGTTCATTAGTACGAACATATCCATCCTTAAGCTGATCATATTGAAACTGAGGATGTTTGACAGCTGGTGTAGGACCTACCCCTCCAACCATAAAAAGATAGTCAGTTCCATCAAGTTCGAGTGACAGCATTCCAGCTCCAGCTTTCTTCATCATGGACTCATCATTAGGATGCAATTGAGTCCAGCTCATGGTCAGTGTATTTAGTACATTTAAACTGTTGCAGTAACAAGGTTCATGACCAATGTGACAGACACCAGCATAATAATAAATATTAGAACGAAAGGTGGTACAGGAGTAGCCAGAACTTCCTAATGGAGGAGTGCCTCTTGTTAGGTGAGAGGACCAGCGAGCTGATGAAAAGGAAAATGTTTCAACTGTTGAGGTCAGCTCGGAGGTTAGTGTCCTCTTTTGATGTGAATCGTGTACTCCAGCTAAACGAGGATAGGACCCTCCCCACAGGTATAGTGACCCTCCTATTACTGGAGCTGAGTGACCAGACCTCCCTTTGAATATATAAGCACCTGTAAAGGACGAAATAGAGAGAAGAAAGGAATAACTTTGCCCCTCACTTTGTCCCGAC
>NW_003551912.1:0-2225 GCF_000090795.2 Amphimedon queenslandica | reverse complement strand
AGTCTATTGTAGTGTGTATTATCTAATTCAAAATATTCTATAGTAATAGAATATATATTCTTTCTAATTCCCCAGCCTACAGTCATTGGTTCAAGTGACTGTAGGCTGGGGAATGGTCTGGCTATTATAATGAGGCTGTGTCCCACATGAGTAGTTCAGTAATGCATACTCACTCACTCCTATCTACTCCCACTTCTCTTGTAGCCCGGCTATAGCAAGACTTCTTCTCCTCCGCTGGATAAAGGGATAATAAACCTGTGTACTCTGTGAGCTGCTCTTGTCTGTCCCAGGCTAGTTAGTACTATTCTGTGATCTCTATAACTACTACTGTCCAGTGTCACCACACTATACCCAGCAATATAGTGTAATCAGTATTCACCTTCATTTTAATAAGGTTAATTTAGTTTTATGATATGTACATGTGTATTATAAGGGTTCACTTATTAAAATTAAATCATTGAAAGTTATCAGGTTCACGTTATAGTACTGAAGCCTTAATTATATAATGCCTAGCCTGGCCCTAGATCTAAAAATATATACAAGAATTATATTATGCTAACAAAATGATCTCATACTGCACCATTAGACCATACTCTAGTATTTATGATTAGTCAATGCATGTACACGTTTGCTAATCAATTCTTGTTCTAATGGATGCTTGTGATTGTTATGAAGCATAAATTGAGAGTTAAGTTATTGTTAGTTTTATGAGATCTGTTGGGTAGTTCTACTTCAAATAATTTAATCTTCAGTGAGTTTATTCATGCCCATGAATAGTCCTATATCTATTTTAACCTACTCTATTAATTATTGCATTCATGTGTACAAGTGATCCATAAAATGACCAAATTTAGTCAAAATACATGATACTACAGACAGAATCTTGTCATTGCAAAGTGTTAATGATCCATGAATATAATTCAATGATAGTTCAGGTACACATGCACTCACTTCTATTGTACTCTTTACCATTAGTCACTGGATAAAGGAACTACTGGTCTGTAACATCATTTCTAATAATAATAATAATTACAAGATGATTGATGTCTCTCAATGGAGAGCAAGTATTGGACTGTGGAACTACTGTCAAGCTGCCTCCAGTAGACCAGCTAATGGCCGCCACTCTCACTCATTCAAAGCTGCAGTAGACAGCAAGTCAGGCAGTACTACATCAGGAGAGAAGACATCTAAACTGCCAGCAACTCTCTCTCTTATTGTTTGTCTTCTTCTATCTTTATTAAAATATATGAAGCTCAATTTTATTCTTCCAACTGGTAAACAAACTAACAGTATATAATATTATCATACAGTGTATTTACAATAGGTATAATTACTGTTACTGTTATGATCCACTGCCTCCAGTCATTAGTCTTGTTTATAGCTACTATTGGGAGTGGCTCTGACCTGATCTACTATTTGGTTTTACTTCTCATCCTCCTCTTATCAGGAGATGTTGAACTCAATCCTGGTCCTATGATTGATGATCAACCTGATATTGTCCTGTTACTTGAATGGCTTGAACCACTTGTTGACTGGAAACCATTTGGTCTTCTCTTACCTGGAATAACACAACAAGATATTACAACAATTGAAGACTTTGCAATTGATGCTGAACAAAGTAAAGGAGGTCTCTTTTCTAAATGGCTTCAAAAAAATTCTACAGCAACATGGAAAGATGTACTCAATGCATTGACTAAAAGAGAAGAGATCAATTTATTACAAACTATTAACGATCAGTTACAAGTACATCAATGTACAGGAGGTATGATCATGTATTATATTAATAATTATATTAAATGTATAATAGGTAATACTGATGCTCCTACTAGTACTGTACCAGTAGTATCTACTGTTTCATCATCAGTTTCTGTAATTAATAAACCTGTTACTAGTACTACATCAGGTAAACATAACATACTCTTAATGATACAACTAAGTTGATAGTTCATATGATAGATACCAAAGGAACTAAGGACTCAACACCAGATGAAGGAAATAAACCCACTCATAATGACAGTACATAATGGCACTACAATATCAGGTATATCACTAAAAATAAACATTCATAGCAGATTGTACTTTAAACTATTCATCAATAATTCTGGTTGATATGAAAGAGGTGTCCAAATGCTATGGAGACTGCTACCTGGAAGCCATTCAACAGAATACCACAAGCTTGAGCCTAATTAACCACTTGTCATAACTATGTGACCCTGACTATGTCT
>NW_003551911.1:0-2226 GCF_000090795.2 Amphimedon queenslandica | reverse complement strand
GCCTCTTAACAAAGTTATCTAGCCCCCTTATTATGATTTCAGCAGTTTCCAGTGTTTTAAGGAGCAATCAGAAGTACCAGTAACATAGCAGTATGCTTGAAATGATCTTGGGCCCCACCCATAATTGACGAAAATGCAGGAAAAGGCCGTTTTACCGCCGTAAAAGTGGGTGTGGCCAAAATTGCAGCGCGCTTCGCACGCCCTTAGCACCCCCTTTCCTCAGTTCCTAGATACGCCCCTGATTATTAAGTATTGTTATTTATTGTTATTCCAAAGAAGAAGGTGGGGCTGGTTTGACTACGCCCATAGCTCCACCTTAAAAGATGGAGGACAATAGAAATGCAGTGATTCACTCAAATCTTCCTCTTCTGAGAGAAGAGGTTCATCAGATCATTCCTCTCCTCCTTCTGCTATTCTGAGGTGAAGGTATCTTTGTATGGAGATAATCATTTATTGTTGTAAGGGATATTATGCATAAAGAGAAAATGTAAACATTATTAATTAAATGGCTGTGTCTACAGGTCCGGTAACCGGACACAGTTTTCAATTGCTAGAGATCCGGCAGTCCGTTTTTCTCCTTAAAACAGCTTGTGCGCATGCGTAATCTTTTTATCAAGAAACACTAAACCCTAATCCCAAAACCCTACGACCCCGGAGGCTAAGATGTACGAGAGTGTGTTATTTCTTGACCTAAATAAAGCCAAAAAGGAGAAACAAACAAAAAAATCATTTTTAAAAAAGAAAAAAAATCATAAACTGTAGCATAGTTTCATGCAGTAGTCCTGACCGGATTCGAACCGCTGCCCACATCCATGCAATCCACACGAGCCTCTCCACTACACCACCACGACCCTGCTGCAAGTTGTGATGCTGGTCTTTGGATCTATACTCGATTATTCATACTGGGGCGTAGCCCCAGTATTATATAGGGGCGAAGCCCCTATTACCGGACCTCTAGCCCTGAATACTGTGTCTGGTTACTGGACCTGTAGACACTTCGTAATTAAATTAATGTCTACTTATTAAACTATAAATTTTACATACTTGTACATGTGTACTATAGGTACAGTATATTCATTGTGTATTGTATAATGTGTGTACATTATTAGATATTCATGTACATGTACATGTAGGTTGGGAGTCTCAGTTACTTGAAATGGGTTTCCTTGCAATGTTCTTATCTCCAGTTTTGAGTTATAGCCAGTTTCCACGTCACACGCCCACAAGCTGGACCAATGTCTGGGGAAATCGCTGGATGATATTCCTCATTATGATTGAAGCTGTAAGTGAGAGAAAGGATGTGATTGAATATTGGAACCTTCTTTAGGGTTTGATAAAGATGAGAGGTGATAGCTGTTGGAGGGACTTGACTTGTATGAACTATCATTATGAGGTTTGTACATTGTATATTGTATAGTGTATGATGCTTTAATTTGGTGGAGTTTCAGTTTGACATTTTGTGATCTGAGATTGATTTATAATCAGCATAAGTTGCTATTTAGATGTCATTGTTAGTGCTGTATGGGCATCCATGCTTTTTAAGAAAATGGCTCCGAAATTACCCAAAATTTTTATTACGTTTTTTGATACATATTGATGTCATAATGCTACGTCTAAAGTTTGAGGTGATTCCGATTGAAATTTTAAAGTTATAGCCATTTTAAGAAATCTGTTGATTTTGAAAATTTCGCTGTACTATAGTCCATGGTTTTTCTAAAAAATGATCCCAAAGTTGCTCCAAATTTTTATGACATTTTTTGATGCATATAGATGTCTTTATGCTGTGTAAAAAGTTTAAAGTGATTCAGACTGAAAATTTTTGAGTTATGGCCTTTATTAAAAATTGGCCAATTTTCGAAAATTAGCCCATGGTTTAATCTTTCAAAAATTGGTCCCAAAATCACCCAAAATTTTTATTACATTTTTTGATGCATATTGATGTCCTTATGCTATGTAGAAAGTTTGAGGTGATTCCGACTAAAAATTTTCGAGTTATAGCCATTAAAAAATTGGCCAATTTTCGAAAATTACCCTGTATATAGCCCATGGTTTTTTCAAAAAATGGCTCCGAAACCTCCCCAAATTTTTATTACAAACATCTTCCAATTTCCAATTTGGAATTTCTAATTAGTCAAATTTCTTGAAAAAATGCCAATTTTACAAACTTTCTGCAAAAAATTACAAAAAAATGTTTAAAATGATATTAATGTACAGAAACAGATAAAA
>NW_003551910.1:0-2226 GCF_000090795.2 Amphimedon queenslandica | reverse complement strand
TAGTATAAAATATTCCTAATTGTTTTTACCACCTTGTATGCAAGCTGCAATTTTGTCTGCTGTGGTTACACCGACTTTACGTAAAAGATATGAGTGAATTAGTTGCTAAGGCATCTTAATTGTCATTTGTCCATTATAATGTGTACATACACTGGACATGTAATATATACATCTCACAAATACAATTTCCAAATCTTTTAAAATTTGTGGGCTGATTAGTAAAGCATCTTAATTGTTATTAGTTCCGATATTTATTTGTATATAATATTTGTATATACATGTACATTTCATGGGTCCCATGCAGGTCATTAAAATGCAATTCCCAAACCTTGTATTCAGTTTCATTAGTACCATCAGTAGAGGAATGAGGAGGTGACAGAATTTAAAAATTCTTTTAACCAAACAGTTCAATCACTGTCAAGATATTATTGATAGAGAAAGCAGGCTCTAATGCATCAAGAATTAATTAGTTATTAAAGGTACATGTACCACATGTACTTTAACCCAGGAAGACCACTGCAGGGATTGAAGCCACCCACAACTATACAATTATGGTGCAATACGAGTTTATTATGATATCATTATCTTGTTTTTATAGAAAGGAGATACTGCTCTTATTTTAGCAGCAGGGAGAGGACATTATGACATTGTACAGTTGCTATTAAATAATGGAGCTGATCTAAGCACTGCAAATTATGTGAGTATCATGTAATTAATGGACCATAAATCTTCTTGTATTCAATTCCCTTCTTAACTGTCAGTTTTGAATGAGAAAACCATAACAGGTGCAATAATGTGTACATGTAGTTGCAACTAAGCTAGGTTTACAATATCAGTCTACATGAAGGTGCTACACAATTATGAATGGGTCCTTTATGGCTTCACTTCCTGATACGTCACTGATAAAATGATATTCATTGCCAATGGCTTATGAATATAATTAAAATCACTCAAAATTTGAACCACGTGTAACTGATAAGCTGATAATTAGGCAATTTCTGAAAAACATAGCAACTTTGAGGGGAAATTTACCTGAATAAAATAAGACCCAGCAACTGAGGAGTCTCACAATGTATTAAGCAAAGGTAAGTACAGTACCAGACCCTTTGGCAAAGGCCCGGCACCCCTGTGAATGATTTGCACAAAAATCAAAGTTGCTTTGTGGCTAAAAAGTGAAGATGGTGGGTGTGCACGTAGATGTGTATCTCCTAAACAGAAGCACAGATGAAGCTCATTCTTAATAATAGCAAGGAGGAGAGTTGGTTCTATCTGTATTATGGTAAAATAAGGAGAACAACTCTTGTATATCAAGGATTTTAGGTCGCCTAATTATGACCAAGTTTACGGGACTTTTTCTACAGCTGTAGACATCAACTGTCGGCTATCTTCTGCTCTTCTAATGGGATTCCCTCTTTCAACTGTTTGAGGAGAGATCCCACTGCTGCCACCAAATATGTCAAGGATCACCAACAGAAGATAACGCTGAGTGGTCTTTAGTTTTAAAAAGATATTTTTCCTCAAAAATGAACAACAACTCAGCTACAACAATCACACCATATATGTATCCATCATACATCCCATACTCAGCACTCAGCTCCCCTTCTCTCATTGGTCCGTGATTCGTTAGTCTCTTCAAACGTTAACACCTGCTGAGGAAGTCTGCCTCTATGTGATATGTCTGGCACATTAGTTATTGTCCCATGGTGATCCATTACAAAGTATTATTAGTATAAAATATTTCTAATTTTTTCACTATCTTGCATGCATAGCTGGGTTCTTTTAAAACTTATAGAGGTCCTCTTTATATTATACCTTGTTGTTTGAAAGCTCCCATGAGAAAGCTGCCATTTTGTTTGCTGGTCACACCCACTTTATGTAAAATTTGGGGGCTGATTGGTAAAGCATTGTATATAATATTTGTATATACATGTGTAGTATTGTTAGTTCTTTCTTAATTAACAAACAGAAGTGATAATCACTTAAACTAACAACACAACTCAGTGAAAAGAGATAAATGAGAGAACAACACACTAAACATAGACCAAGATGAAGAAGGAGAGTAGAACAAAAGACAGAACTGAACAAAAGAACATGTGCCTGCATATCATATATAAATATACACATAGAACCTTCTAGAAGCATGAACCAAAACCACACTGTTACATAACTAACTATAATACACAAAACCACAAAGTTAATAATGAATTTACCAGTTACTACACACCT
>NW_003551909.1:0-2226 GCF_000090795.2 Amphimedon queenslandica | reverse complement strand
GTACCATTAATAGATACGCACTGAGTCCTGGAGGAGAGATAGCTCTTAAACCATTCCCATAGCTCACCAGTGATCCCAATAGAATACAGCTTAACCAACAATTTATCATGGGGAACACTGTCAAAAGCTTTGCGCAGATCGAGATAGATAGCATCGGTCTGTAACTTGTCATCAATGTTGTGAAAAATGTCAGACAGGAAGATGAGAAGCTGTTGTAGAGTAGACCTTCCATGAGAGAATCCAAATTGGCTGGTAGATACAAAAGGTGAAACATAGTCAATGATGTTGTCATAAATTAGCCTCTCTAGGACTTTAGAGACACATGAAAGGAGGGATATAGGTCTATAATTTGATACAACAGATTTATCACCTGACTTGTGAATTGGAGTCACACAGTGAACTTTCCACTCAGATGGGATGCATGAATTAGCAACTGAAGTACAAAAGAGGTGGCACAGAGGTTCACAAAGAGCAGTAGCACACATCTTGAGAACTCGAGGTCCAATACCATCTGCACCCATAGCTTTAGTAGGATCCAAATTAGTGAGAGCTTTGAAAACATCAGACGGGGAGAAAATGATAGCATCCAGACCACAGTCATGATTAATTATTTGATGGCAGCAAGCCCTAGCTGCAACAAGAAGTTTCAGATTTTTCTCTTCTTATAAGTGCTATATGACATTATAATGGCACAAATACTGTTGCCTAGATGTAAATTGAGTGATTTGAGAGAGTTTAGGACCTTTAGACTACCTACAGTTTACTCGGGTTGAAATTCAAGAAGCTGTAACTCACCAACAAGAAAGATTTAAAGAGTCCCACACATATTAAAACAATAACTAGTCTTGATCTACTGGAAAAGAGTCTCATTTACTTCCAGAGTACTACCGTTATTGCTGGGTATTTTCTCGTGAGATAAAAAGCTTCTACTAGCTAGAGCTGCTCTCTAAACATCTCAAGGCAGTAAAGCAAGACTTTTCCTAACAGAAGAGAAGCTCTCATAGATTTAGAGTGCGCGATTATAAAGATATACATTCTCAAAGACAAAAGAGAGCACACAGAATGAATGAACGAGAGCACTAAAGTGCATACCCTCGCCACAGTCTGTGTGTAACAATTTTAATAAATTAAGAGAAAAATACTTAGTGAAAGTTTTGACACAGAAAAGAAGCTTCAGCAAGTAAAAACTTAGTGAATATTTTGAGACAGTGAATTTTTTGTTTTTTTAGACAGAGAAGAAGCTCCAGCATGCTTGCTGCACTGCTGCAGCAATGTAAAGGTGTGGCTGCAATGAAGGTGTGGCTCAATCAAGCCATGCTCCACCCGCACACACAGTAATGGTGGGCACATGGCTCTAAGTGGTGAAGAAAGCTTTAGTTTTTCTCGACTTTTAAACAGTTTAGCATACATTTGTTAGGCTCTATTTGTTGCATACAAACGTCTATTGAGCCCCTGATGTTTAAAGACTCTGGCCGCTACTTCGGGAGAAGAGAGCCTCGTCTAAACTCATAAAAGTATGAATTTTTGGGCTACCATATCTTTAAAACTAAGATGATTAGAGCAATTCCTCTCATAATAATGAAAGAGAAGGCTTTGCTTTATTGTTTTATCTGCCCAGTTGCTCTTTTGCTCTCACTATGAAAGAGTTGTCGGGGAACCGACCTACGTTTGGCGACTTTGCCAGCTTCTTTATCCATGGAAAAGAAAAATATAGCATTCTCAAGACGGAGAATAACTTTTTCTAGAGCCAGTGTTGATCATAAGACTCTTGAGGACTAGACAAGAAAGCAGTGTCAGCTCAAAAGTGGAGATCAAGCGAACACACACACAGACAAAACGACTGCTTTACCCTCTCTTCACGCCTACGCGTGGCTCGGGTAACGAGTGCACTATAGCACATGCCCTCGCCACAACCAGTGAAGTGTAACACAACAAAAGTGAAACAGTAATGGTTTTTCAGGAAAATTGGAAAGAATGTTGCTGACTTTCTGTTCAGCTACCTTGCTGAGCTGCTGCAGCAATTAAAGGTGTGGCTGGAATGAAAGGTGTGGCTCAGCTCAATCAAAATATGCACCACCCAGTTTAGTAAAATGGTGCCATGTGGCCTTACTGTGGACAGAAAGCTTTAGTTTTTCTAGGCATGCACACAGTTTTACACAGATTTGTTAGGCTCTACTTGTTTCATGCAATTCCTATATCCAGTTTCTTCAGTTTCGAGGCAGTAGC
>NW_003551908.1:0-2226 GCF_000090795.2 Amphimedon queenslandica | reverse complement strand
AGAGAGAGAGAGAGAGAGAGAGAGAAAGAGAGAGAGAGACAGAGAGAGAAAGAGATACATGTATAAATAAAAGAATGAAGACATGTTATACTAAGATGTACCATGATGTATTCCAGACAGTCACCACCAAACAGCTTTGGAACACGATAATCACCATCAACACTGACAGGGGGCCTGGAGGGGAGAGAGAGAGGGAGGGACTCAAATCAAAGTATAAAAGAGAATTAATGTCCTTACACTTTCTGTTCGCTAAGACTCTTATCCACAATCCTTAGTTTAGCAGTCGATACATTCAATTGGGCAGCTCTAAACAACTTCCTTGAGAATACCTGAACACGTTTTGAAAACAAGATAACACACTAGGTTAGGCTAGCATAATGGAACATCTTTATCTACATGTACACATGTTTCATTATATTAAAAGTACTGGAGGTACATTAATGTTAACAGTACACATAAAAGTATATAATATGACTGGCTGACCCCTAGTGTGAAGGAGAAGGTGTCCTCCTTCCCTTTCTGTGAGTTGTGTAAAGCCAATACACCTCTTGTACTCTGTGGTAGGTTCCCTCTGTCCAGTGATGAGGTTTTTGAAGGATTCTCTGGCGGAATGGGCTCCCCAGCCTCCTCAAGAACCCCCAGGGCATCGTCTATTGACTTAACTTTATATTTCTGAAGGTTCTTCGAAGACATGTGCTCTATTGTCTTAGTATCCTGAAGGAAAGAGAGTGAGTATTTCCTGTTAGATACATGCACATGTACATGTAGATGTAATATTAAATATGTATATTTAAAAGTGATGAAAAAAGCACATGCATATCTGTTAGTTTTACATGTACATCTTAAAAGGTGATAATTTTCCAAAAATGTCGCAGTTTGTAAAGGTCCTGTTCTCTATAGGTACATGATTCATACAAACACACATCAACTGTACAAGCAGAGCCTCATAATTCAGCTTTTACTGTTAACATGAAAATAAACAAAATGTCCATATTTGTTCTGACAAAGAACAGCCCCACATGATAATAATAATAATAATATTGATGTTATTAATCCAATACCTCATCAATGGAAGCTTGAAGGTTATTAATTTCAACAGTGATGTTCTTGACAACCTCCTGAGCCTTGAGAAAGACGTCCTTCATGTTAACCTTGTACTCCATAACGTCATCATCACCAAAAGGGACAAAATTAAACTCTGGAGGATGGGTGAAGACAGACGAGAACTCGGATAAGAAGTAGTGAAGGTCGTTTTCAAAATGGAGGGTTTGTGTCTGGTTGATGAGGCCATTGGTTGCTCCTATGGTCTGATTGCAGCTGGTCCTCTCAGCATCAGCGTACGCTTGAGCTAACCTCTTGAATGACTCGTGATAGTCATGATCCATAAACTAAAGAATAAATTGAGATCATGTTAACGCAAAGACAACACTGTATCAACAATACAACTATTAGTACATTAGCTCTTAATCCTATGTTAACGCAAAGATAACACTGTAGTAGTACAACTGTTAATGCATTCTCAATCCAATTCTGATGCAGTGTTAACACAATATGCTTCACTCAAAGCTCCATTTATAATGATCATGCTGGAGCTAATGTTGCCAGACTGACTGTCACAATTATAGCAATTAGACCAGCAACATAATCACATCATTTCTAAAGTTAGACAACAATTGCTGCAAACACTCTGAATTCATTTAATAAGAGTCACATGTATAATGTACATGATATAAAGTACAGGTACATGTACATATAGACTCCAGTACCTCTATTATATTCATCAGGTCCACACTGTAGAAATGAAGGCAGCGGGCATTACTGGCAGCAAGCCTGAGGAGATACTCATTGCGAGCTTTAAGAAGACGACCTTTCTGTTCGTTATACTGCCTCCGGCGCTATTGATGTGTAGAGTAACATGTAAGTATTAATGAGTATAAATACATGTACATGTACGTGTGAGAAGAATTACTAATAATGTCAAAATGTGTTGCATGTTTCTTACTTCTTTCTCTTTTTCTTCTGCTTTCTTCCTCCTAATGGCTGAGCTTTTAGCTGATTCAACTTTCTCCTGACACTTGACCAGTTTGGTGTGAGCTTCAGTACAATGGTGACAAGAGTATTGATACACTTTGGATTGCTAGAGGAGGGGGAGAGAGAGAGGGAGAGAGAGAAAGGAAGAGAGTTAGGAAGAGTGGTGCACACATGTTGTGTGTGTTAATAAAGTAA
>NW_003551907.1:0-2226 GCF_000090795.2 Amphimedon queenslandica | reverse complement strand
TCATAATGATATTAATTCTTATTATGTGATGGGTGTTAGTATCACTCGTGGGTCTCCTCGTCAACATGTCTGGACTCTAATGGCTGGAGTGACAGGAGGATATGGTACTCATACTAATTCCCACTGTCCTTGTGGCTCTGGTAGTACTCAAGGTCCACAATCATTTGTTGGCAATGATTACTACTGTGAATCAGGAGCTGGTAGTTCTTATACCAATATTCTCTACACATCTGATCCACTGTGGGATGGTCAAGGTTGCGGTTCACTTGAAACAGCTTGTTGTAATGTTCCTGGTATCCCATGGTTTCACAGAGACTATGGTAACACTACCACTACTGACTACCTTGAGCTAAGGGTGTGTGCTGATCAAGAGACAGCTAATGAAGATGCTCCTGTTGCCTTTTATGAGATTTATGTTAAGTAACTATCAACCATTATATGATTGAACTTTGAGTGATTCTTATTATTAGATTAGATTAGCCAGACTTGCATGCATGATTAAATAACAATTTTCCTTCTTGTGTTAAATTTTCATATTTTCCTAGTTGTGTAGGATTTTTTGATTAAAATAATTGTATGAGATTAGCAACAAAACATTCACATATTTGACTGAGAAACAAGTCACTATTATAGAATAGAATATGCCACTTCCTACACCCATGTAATGAATCTATATTCTTTTATAAATAGCACTAGCAGCAATAAATATAACTAACCAAAATGAAATTATCATGTGGAAATCACAAAACTAAAGCAATGCATGCAGCAAAAGGTCACATCAACACAGAATATACATATAGCACTGACAGATCATAATTATTGTGAATTGGAATTGTCATAGCAATATAGTTCACATTCTTATTCAATTAGTATATACAGAAAGAAAACAAATATGTTATCACTATAGTACGTTCTGTAAATGTTTGGCATTACCTATAACGTCATGTCTGACGTCACTAGTCAGGCTCTTCTGAATATTATAAAAGGAGTGAGGAATAAACAGTAAACAATCATTACAAAGAGGATAATAATGCTCTCTCTTCTTATACTAGCTATTGCTTGTCTCCCTCAGTTTATCAGTAGTTCTAATCTTGCTCTTACATTTGATGCTGCTAACAGTACCTGTACTGCAGCCTGTACTACCTGCAGTGATACCAGTAATACTGAAACTGATACCTCTAACGATAACAATCAATACAACACTGATGATGGACTATTGAATGAACTACTCAATGCTACCAGGAACAATGGTCAAAATATTCAAGAAATAAAACAGAAAATGAATGGTATCATTTCTTCTCTCTCTCATATCAAGGAGACTGCTACCTCTAATGCTGGAGCTATCAATGATATACTGCTACTAGTGGAAGACCTTATCATGTTACACAATGACTCATCTTCCTTCTCTCCTATCCCAACTTCTTGTCAAGAGATTAAGAACAAACAACCAAACAGTCCTTCTGGTGTATATCTACTGGAAACTGCTACTAATGGAACTCAAAATATTTACTGTAATATGGAGGAGCTGTGTGGTTCAGGAGGAGGATGGACAAGACTAGCATATCTGGATATGACTGACTCTATAGAGAACTGCCCTTCTGGGTTTAAACTGTACCAGTCAGGAGGAGTTAGAGCTTGTGGTAGAGCAACATCAAGTGAAGGTAGTTGTGCATCAGTTAAGTTTCCATCTAATGGTATCAGTTACTCTCAAGTGTGTGGTAGAGTAGTGGGATATCAATATGCTTCAACTGATGCTGTACTTGATGTTCATGGTGCCCCAGAGAGTCACAATGATATTAATTCTTATTATGTTGATGGTGTTAGTATCACTCGTGGGTCTCCTCGTCAACATGTCTGGACACTAATGGCTGGACTGCAAGGATCATCTCTTGCTGCTGATGGATCATATGTTTGTCCTTGTGCCTCTGGTAGTACTCAAGATTCAAAAATTCAATCATTCGTTGGTAGTGATTACTACTGTGAATCAGGAGTTGGTAACCTTTGGACTCATATTCTCTACACATCTGATCCACTGTGGGATGGTAAAGGATGTGGTTCTATTGAAACAGCTTGTTGTAATGTTCCTAGTATCCCATGGTTTCACAAAGACTATGGTGTCACTACCACTACTGACTACCTTGAGCTGAGGGTGTGTGGTGATCAAGAGACAGCTGATGAAGATGCTCCTGTTGCTTTTTATGAGATTTATGTCAAGTAACTATCAAC
>NW_003551906.1:0-2226 GCF_000090795.2 Amphimedon queenslandica | reverse complement strand
ATGAATATAAGAGTCATCTAGTAGTAGGAAGATGACAAACATACTGGCATTCAAAATCCATTCATTTTTGTGAACGTTAAAATGCTACACTACAAATTATAATTGTCATTTTCAAACTAAGTTTTGAACATTACAAAGAACTTTACATTATGCTTGAAATTTCAAACATAACAAAGAGAACAAGTCTGTTAAGTGACACAAAGGATATCAAGAGATGGGTGTACTGCCAGAAGATGGGAAGGATCAAGGATGTACTGTATGGTCAGTAACACTGAATATCATTAAAATGTAGTGATTGTAGTCTAGTCTAGTGAGACTATAGTGAGCAGATAACTAGATAGATAAACCATACTCCCACTCCACTGTTGATACCATATTTGGTCAAAATGAAGGCATGAATGCTTTAAGGACACTTTTGCATGTACACTTGAACTAATATTGTGTTTTCTTTTCTGATCTTATTGGTTTACATCTATTATACAATGGTGTGTGGGTGGCTACCATGGAAACCTTTGATGTTTAGCGGGAGTTACCGTACGGTTGGTAATATTCGAGGGTCCAAAATTTCGTGTTTTCTCCAAAATGTCCTTAGAAGCTAATACTCATGGGTATAAATATTCGTGGGTGGTAGTTAGCAAACTTCTTTTCACTTGGATCTACAGCACTAGCTTCCAATACATGGCTTATAGTGGAATGTGGAGTAATAGACAAAGACTCTGGCTCCTCCACTGGCTTGGAAATGGTAGTTAGAGCTCTGCATGGCCCGTTAATTAGTTTTTATGTGTGGGTGGGTAGGGGCTAAAATTTCGTGGATAAAAATTAACCACGAAATTAACGAAAATTAATACCCCCCGAAATTTACCAACTGTATGGTATATGCCCATAACCATAGATATTACTCTAATATCTATGCCATACCACCCTGCAGATAGTGTGGAATTTGACAGTTTACATAAGAACAATACTGCAATACTTTACCATATCATAAGTCAGATACATCCCTGTCTGGAGGTGGATATGGGTACTTGTACTACAGTGTGTGGGTGTATCAAAGGCACCGCCACGAGTTTATATAGAGAAGACCACAGCAGGGTAGTTAGAAGCCATCATCTAACTGCCAATTCTGGTAGTTAGACGACAGTGCCTTTCATACACCCACACACTGTAGTACAAACCAGATAAACTACAGCTGTTTCGTGTTACTGGATATACACTCGGATGTTAGTTGATTTAGAAGCCTCGGCTTCGCCTTGACTTCTAAATCAACTAACATCCTCGTGTATATCCAGTAACCCTCAACATCTGTAGTTTATCTATAACATAACCACCTTCAGACAGGGATGTATATATCCTACACTTAGCATAAAAATGAATTAATCTAATTCCATTTACTTTTACATGGAGGAGAGACAGAGGGAGACCTTCTCTTGTGTTTCTTGTCTTTTTTAGATTTCTTACTACTCCTCCTCCTCTCTGGACTAGGACTGTAGGAATAATCCCTCCCTTTTTCCTTACGTCTGAAATAATAATAAAAATAAATACGTAATAGGTGTTACTAATATTAAATTAAAGTATTAAAAAAGATCAGTGATAGGAATGAAATTTATATTTAAGACCAAAGGTCTTCCTCCCTCAAAGCAGTTCAAAAAAACACAAAATGTTGATGGTGTGTACAGAGGTGCAGCCTGTAGGTAAGAGTAGAGTGTCTGGTATGAACAGCTTTTATAACAAATGGTGAGATAGATAATCTATACTCCACTGTGGTGTGCAAATAATTGAAAAACATGTTTGCACAAATATGATTTCCCACTGAACAATCTTGTCAGTGTAGGAGTAGATATTGTAATGTCTGGCATGACTGAACAGCTTTTATAACAAATGGCAAGATAGATAATCTATACTCCACTTTTGATACCATTTTTGGTCAAAATGAACTCAATGAAGGTTTGTGTAGATCTAAAACATGATTGTTTTGCAAATTGATTTTATTGGTAAGAAAAATATCAAAAATTCAGTACTACAAACTAAAATCACCAGTTCTATTCTGAGGCTGAAGGACTTGATTGTCTCTCCTCCTCAGAAGGAGCACTTCCATCAGAGAACTCTTCCTCTTCCTCCATCTCCTCCTCCTCTCCTTCACCTTTATCAGAACCACCTCCTAAAGAATAAAATAAAATAATAATAAATATAATAGTAGAATCTACTGGCATTCAAAATTCATTGTTT
>NW_003551905.1:0-2228 GCF_000090795.2 Amphimedon queenslandica | reverse complement strand
TAATAATAATAATGATAGTGATAATAATGATAATGGAATGATAGTAATAATAATAATAACAATAATATTTGTTTTTTTTCTGTTTGCTTCTTGTATCTTTCTGTCACCATTTTAATAATAATAATAATAACAATAAGAATCAAATAATTATAATAATAAGTAATAATAGTAATAATAATAACAACAACAACAGCAGCAATGAATAAAAATAATAGTAATAATAACTAGGTGAATGTAAATATTGAGGGGGCAGGGTCATCATGAGCTATCGATGCGACATAGCTTGACTTTATTGAAATAAAATAAGATGAATGTAATATAACTCTTGGTCTTATGAGATAGTGTTGTTTTTGTATGGTACAAGAGTTTTAGTTCCTTATTTCTTTAATTTTTAGCTTTAGTTTTAGTTTTAGTTATGCAATGGCAATAATTTTAGTTTTACTTACTATCACTTCAAAATTGCATTTTAGTTTTAGTTTTAGTTTTAGTTTTATTCTTCCAGTACCTCTAGTTTTGGTTTTAGTTACAGTTCAATTCGCCAACTCTTTCTGATGATGTAAAAACAATTCAACTATCAAAATTAAGAACCAGTGAATGAACTGAATGACCTGACCAACAGTACAGAGCTAGGTACTGGTAGTCACACCTCTTAATTATATGCAATAGTTCAATAAGTTCCTAGTGTCCAATTTTAGTTTTAGTTTTAGTTAATGTAACACACAATTGAAGTTTTAGTTTTAGTTATAGTTAAATAGTAATAGTTTTTGTTTTAGTTATAAGCACTAAGGAATTTGAATTTTTGTTTCAGTTTTAGTTGAAGAAAATAGCTCACTAAAATATGTTTTAGTTTTAGTTATTGCTAACTAAAACAACACTGTTTTGAGAGAGAAAAGAACATTCACTCTCTAGTCTGTGAGACTATAATTTCATCCATATTCAGATTCCAACGTCACGGTCGGGGTCTGAAGTTGAACAGAGCAATTATTATTGATTGCATGTAAATTGTAAAATAAAAATAAAATGAGTTGATTCTAATCTAGCTCTTGAGAGAGAAAAGAACATTCATCCCCGTTTCAAGACCATTACCTGCATGCATCTTCAGAGCCCGACCTCATGCATGGTTGGGATCTTAGCAGAGCAGATACCACCCAACAAAACTAAATAACCAATCATCAAGTTGATGATTAGTTATTTAGTTTTGTTAGTAGGTCATTTAATAATAATAATCATAGTAATAATAACAATGATGATAATGACAATAAGGGAAAAGAAATAGTCACTTAATTTAGATGTGGGATATGTAAGAAGGGGGAAAGAGGACAAAGCCAAGAGAGATTAAATAAAATACATAAATAAAATAAGATTCTAATAGGGTCTGATTATTAAAACTGGGAAACTGATAGTAAAAAATTCTCAGCTCAATCTTCAAAAGCATGGACCTTATCTTGCATTATTTCTTAATTGTAATATGGTAATTTGCCTTCAGAGTCAAGATTTTTTGCATCAATGCCAATGGCTCACTTTTTAAAAGAGCAAACTATTCTGTAATAGCATGGCCTAGAAAAGTCCATTCAGAAATCATGTGAGCACTACTTTCATGTCTGCTTGCAACTAAGTTTCCTTCTACCATGCCTATTTGCAATTGACCAATCAGATTGCTGCGTTCGAGGTAAGTAAAATCACTTATACTACCGCGCAAAAGGTTTGGGAGGTAAATATAGCCAACTTATTAAAGTTGTCAAACAGGTTTTCTTAGTTATTTACCTCGCTGACAACCAGGGAGCAAACAGGTTTCTAATTATTTACCTCGAAGCAAGTAGCCAAGTGTTTTGAGGTATTATTTGCCAGAGTAAGCAAACTTTTCACATAGAAAGAAAGCTATAAAGGAATAAAGACCAAGGTAGAGACTCCATGTTCAATAAAGCCATGTCCTTGTTTTGAAAGAGGCATGTTTTGGGCATGTATATACTACTTACACACATGGAGCATGAGTGGAGAAGATATCACTGCTTGTTTTTATGAGAAGAGTCAAAAGACAGTGAAAAGAAGAGTCCCTTTGCTCTTATAAACCATTGCTAGTGAAGGAAAGTGTCTTTAGCCATACATAAGGGCATGGTAGAAGTCTGTTATACACCTCTGTCTCGGTTGCTATGGGTTTATTTTACATCGACCTCGGTGTATAACCTATACTTCTTTCTTTAACACATCTGTTATCTGAGCAAAGTGTC
>NW_003551904.1:0-2229 GCF_000090795.2 Amphimedon queenslandica | reverse complement strand
TTATAGAGGACTTTATCTAGACCAGAGAACTCTATTGGTACCACTAGCGTGGCTCTAAACCTTGTCTAAGAGGAAAGTCAAAATTCGGCCATAGATATACGACTGTTAGAGGGATTGGAGACTGGTCACGTGAGCGCATTACTACTACACTCACCATCCGCGTTTGTGTTAAGTATATTCATAGTCACGCCTTTTCTTTGACCTTGTGCTATTTCAATGGAGGAAGAGCAGAACCAACAGTACATTTTTGTGGGACTATTGTATTAGTTTGGAAGCTTAATACAGACAGGTAAGGTATTGAGCAGTTAGGTAAAGGTTTAAAGTAGTTGACTGGGTCCTTTATAAGTGCCTACAGATGTAGCGGATACTGCAACAGTAGAGCCTAAAGGGTATTTTCCACTTGTTGACTTTGTGGGACTGAACCAGCTTACTAGAATCATGAATGGTTGTAAGACTTTCATTAATGGAGAGCTACTATGATGAAATATTTGGCAATGTCAGTTTTAAGTTGATGTAATATTTATTTTGGTATTTATAGGTCTGCAAATGGAAGGATAAAACTGAGGTTTTTGTTTAAAAGAATCATGAATATAGGAGATATGATGCTTCAAAGGCACTTATAGGACACAAATTTTAATTATCTGTCAATATCATTATATTATTGTAGTATTCAATGCTTATTTGTAGACCTTATAGCATTTGGAGTAGTTTCTTGAAAGGATCATGATAGCTGCCATTGTGAAGGGGTGTGACTTAAGGCAAACACGGATGGTAGGCACTAATTGTGCTAATTGCCAAGAGTCTCCAATCCCTCTAACAGTCGTATATCTATGATGCTAGCAACATAAAAATTAGTCTAGGGATAGATGCTAGTCTCTCCTACTTCCTTTGATATAAATAATGACGTTAGTGACACCACTGCTGGAATGACAGGTCTCAAAAAGACAGCTCTTGCTCAAAGACAGCCTCCGTTGCTAGATGCAAATGTCAACTAGCATCCGTATCCTAGCGATGTATACGGAGATGCCCCGTTTCCAATCCCTCTGTACTCATATTATCTATGACTGACCACACCCATATAGGCACAAAATATAAACTATAAACTGCACAGCAGCCACAGCTTTTTTAGGCGGGATTGTGATTTGTGAGGAAGAAGAAGTTGAAGAAAAGGAGACAGAGGAGCTGAAGAAGAACCGCTGCCACGTGATCGGAGGAGCTAAAACGCATTCACTGTTTCAGACCTCGAAGGTGTAAATTGGCTCTTAAGAAGCTTATGAGTTAAACTAGTCTCGTGCCTAGAGCTAAACCTACCTGTTGGAAGTTGTAGCTAAGCCATTCTTTTCTTTATTTCTCTTCTCTTTTTACCAATAATGGCGAACCAGATTAGCAAGAAATGGTATAGAACACAATAGATAAGAAATTGATTTTTTTTAATTTATTTTTTAACAGGCCAAGCATAATGGAAAAGAGAAAGGACACTTCAAGCACAGGACCTATCACTTCTACAGCCTCTGAAGTATCGCTTAGATTTGACTACCAGTTAGAGCGTACTAGATCTAACAGTGATAGTACTGATAATGAAGAAATACCTGCGGTCGGCTACCCACCAGCAGGCGATGTACATGTATCTGGTGACAAGGTTTCACTTGAAGAGGGTGAGAGATGGAGGAAAGAAGAGATGTCTGACAAGGAAGAGAGCACAGAGGAAAGAAGAAATGAAAAGAAGAGGCTTAATCGAAACGAAGAAGGCCTGCAGGAGGGAGAATTAGAAGAGAAGTTGTCTAAGAAGTTAAAAACGGAGGAAGTTCAAGAAAAAGAAAAGGCAGTCGAAGTTCAAAATGAAGCGAATCATTCTGATTCTGATGCCACTGATATTGCGTTAACGGTCATGGACTACACTGATGATTTTTATAAAGGTAGGCATAACACATCCAATAAAGCCAACAGTATGTGGTGTAGTCCAGAGGTGGACTCTCCAGCTGCTAATGAGATAAGAGCATCAGGTAGTGAAGAGAATGAAAACGGCTCTTCTGATGCAAGCGATGAAGGAATTAGCCAACCCGTCACCAACAGTATAAACGACATTACCGACCGTACAAACTACATTGCCGACAGTGATCCTGAAGAACCCCAAGCTTCTTCAATAATGTTAAATATTGGTTTAGTGTATTGTGTACATAACTGGGACGCAAGTCCTGCTGAAACCATGTGTGCACATGTAGTTACTTT
>NW_003551903.1:0-2229 GCF_000090795.2 Amphimedon queenslandica | reverse complement strand
AATGGGCTGTGACAACATTTGTTTGTTTTGGTTTCCCTTTGTTCCATTTCCCCTTTAGGCATGTTACTAAAATATTAATAATTAATAATAATAATAATAATAATAATAATAATAATAATAATAATAATAATAATAATAATAAAAAGATGATAATGATGAAATTCATTTCACTATGTGCTCATTGACACACCCTTTACCATTGATATTCATTTTCACTTTCATTTATCTCATTATCCAGGTTTGGATGCTACATCATCTATTGAATTACTCAGTCATTTGAATGAGTTGGCATACTCCAATAGGACGGTTGTCCTTACCATCTATCAGCCTAGATTTGAGATATTTTACATGTTCCACAAACTCATACTCCTTAGTGATGGGAAGGTTGCTTATCACGGAGTACCTCAGAAAGCTTACAGTTTCTTTGTTGAGGCTCTCATGAATAAGTACCTCAACCGTGGTCTGCTGATGCCTCAACTGGAGGAACATAATCCAGCTGGTAAGAATAGGAAGAATATGATTTTAAATTTTACATTGCATGCTAATATTGCATATAATTAGGGTCTGCCAATTTTTAAAGCTAGCATAATCTTTTTAAAAATTCCAACTAAAATTAATGGGTTTATAAACACAGCAAAAATCTAAAGCAGTGTGGAATATAATAATATTAGCGAAACATCTAAAGCAACAGCAGTGTAGCACAAATGAAGTCAGAAGTAGCAGCAGCTAGTCATGTTCATATTCAGTTAGTGCTTGTTCTTTCTCATTCATTTTGGCAGTAATGCTTTTTTTCCTTTATCTATTGCATCAGTGAAGTCCTTGGTCAATTTTGGCAAGCGTGCTAGTGATTCCTCATAACTTGGATTTTCTTGTACATAACTGTAGAGGCCCAAGCGTGTTGATTCTATTCTCATTCCATATTCCTTACATACATCTCGTAGAGCTACCCATCCTGCATGATATGATACGCCTTTTTTTATAAATTCTGGATTATTCCAAAGCCTTTTCCTTTCTTTTTCATCTTTAGTGACATACATTTCAATGATTTCCTTGATATCTCTTTTGGCCATTGTTTGGCACTGATTCTGAACGTAAGACCAAAATCTCGCAGCCTCTTCCATAATGACAGCCAGTTTACGTAGGCCACCTGAGGCCTCATGCAATGCTTCAATAGCAACTTGACCCATCTCCTTTTCTGTTGTCATGTGCTGTAATTTTCCAGCAAATTCAGACATTTTTTGTAATCCTTTCAGGTGGTATTGTTCCATTTGTAGCTCAATTTCAGCTTTCTCTTTAGCTATTTCTTCAAACCTTTTTGCTGTTTCAAGGGAATACTCCTTATCACTATTGCTTCTATTGTCAGCCCATGGAAGAACTGATATAGCAAGGCTAATAAATTCAAGGAACCCACTGCCTTCATCTCTTTGAACTAATTCTTTTTCCTCTTTTAATTTGTATTTCATCCTTTCTTCTTTTGCTTCCTTTGCTAGCTCATAATACCTATTTACTAGTTTTTCATGTTCTTTCCTGTCCTGTTCCACCTGTTTTTTTAGTTCTTTTACTTCCTCATTTCTTAGAGCCTGTTGAAATTCCTTTATATTTTTAGTTTCCGTTATTATGAGTACTTCATCTGCTTGCATTTTAAACTTTTCCTTCAGTTCATGTGCAGTCTTAGCCATCTCCTCTGCTAGTTTACCCAATGAAGCGAGAGATTGAATTGCAAAATCTTCAAATCCATCCAATAGGAAGTGATAAACAGATATTAAGTCAGAGGAAACGGTTGCAGCGGTTGATCGAAACCTGTCAATTGTCACAGATGATTCATTGCAGAGTCTAGTGATGTCAAATCCCAGTCTTTGTATTTCAATTTGTAGATCAGCGAATTGTGGCCCTACAGCATTGGCCCCATTGTATGCAACCTTTATGAAATTCCCAACATGCTCAATGGAATTTGCAAACTTTTCAAAATCTATGATACCAGCAAGTTTTTTCCTTTCGCTCTGAGCAAGAGAACAGTATGCTTCAGGAACTGACAGAAGTGAATACTTCTCATTTTCAATCTCTACCTCTACTAGACCTAAACTTGCAGTAGCCATAACTATAGCAAACTGAAGAGAAAAGAATGTGAGAGCTCCACCCAATAGCTTACACAGCCTTTTTTGCTTAGCTGACAAAGAACTGGTGTGTCATCAGTTCTATTATTAAAATCATATATTCATTTGTTGATTA
>NW_003551902.1:0-2229 GCF_000090795.2 Amphimedon queenslandica | reverse complement strand
TCCACTGCCTAGCTTGTGATGCAACAGAGTGACATCCTTATAACTGACCTTCCAGCTATTCTCTAATTCCTTGACTTTCTCTTCTATTTTCCTCATCTGATCACTCAGTTTAGTCTTCTCCGCTGATGAATGAGCTAAACTTTGCTGCAAATCATCTCTTTCTTTTAATATTTCAGTTTTAGCTGCTGTCAGTGTTGCAATTTCATTCTCCAATTCATTGCTCTTTGCTAATTTCTGATCTCTTTCTTTCTGTAACTGATCTCGAGTGACCAACAAAGTTTCATTAAATTCTTTCAAACTGGCAATATCTGCCAACATTTGGCTCAAATTTTCTTGGTGTTTTATTTGTGTTAACTATAAAATTCAGATAAAATTCAGATAAAATAGGGAATGGTTGATTATGCAGCAATGAAATTGAAATTAGGTCAGAAAGCATGGCTCAAATAAACTAATGTATAGTGATAACGATTCATTTTTGAGGACCAAAACTTTTGCAGTTTTCAGTAACAGTTTAAAAACAGAGTTAAAGTTTTGCTATAAACAGACTGAATGTGGCAAGGGCAATAATTATATAAATATTAGACAAAAAATTATGACCAAATAAATAAACCTAATGCTTACATGTAATTTTAAAAGTAATTACTAAACAATGCACAAAATAATGCATTGATAAATTATAATTGTGACATATCTGACCTTTAGGTTATTCTCTAATGCTGCAGCCTTTTTTTTCATTTCCTTCAACTGATCACTTAGTTTGGTTTTCTCTGCTGATGATTGAGCTAAACTTTGCTGTAAATCATCTCTTTCTTTTAGTATTCCAGTTTTAAATTTTGTTAGTGCTGTAATTTCATTTGTTAATTCAATAATTTTGGACAGTTCTATTTTTTCCTTATTGTCTCTGAAATTATGATAAGAGGAGTATGTGCAAGTGATTTTAAGAGTTTATGCTTATCATACTTGTAATAAATGACACCTCCATCATCGTACAGTGAGAATGGTGTTTGACTGATTGATTGAATGGCTGGATCCCATTCCAACTCATTCTCAATATCAAGACATGATATCTCAGCTGGAAATGATCCCACGCCCTTTAAAAGGAGAAATGGCTCACTGATGGTAAAATGTCATTGGCTTACCTTTGCAACAGAAATGGCATCAACAGGAATTTTACTTAACTCTGAAAGCTAAAGAAAATAGTGGCATAACAACATATATGTATATTTATCATAAATTCACCTTCTTTTTAAGATCTAAGGGACTAGCTGTATCCAGTATAATTTCTTCTGTTGGATCAACTGAACATTCTGATGGACGCCATCTTCTAACATATACCTGCATCTGTGTTGGGAGCTTCATCTTTTCCGGTTCTATAAATACTAAATAATACCCTCACTGTTCTCATACTAACCTTTCAATGGTTCCACATACATTTCACTATCAGCATATACATGAATATCTTTATCAATCAACTGATGATCAAGATACACTGTACCAGGTGACCTCCAAGTCTTCTTACGTAATCTCATTCTACACAATAAGTCACATGATAGTCACATGATGAACTTACTTGTCTAATTCAAGGACACAGTCAATTCCTTGTACTTTTGCTTCTTCAATAATTTGTTTCTTAAATTCTCTCACTGGTGTATTCTTAGCAACAATAGACTCCATCATCAGATTAAATAACTAAAAAATTATAATGATGAAATATTTTAGTCAGGAAAATTGGCTAATCTAGTATGTCACATTTAATTTTTGTAGCAGATGTAAATTTCATACTTTACCTCTGTATTGCTAATGTGTAATAAAAATAATTTAATTCTGTACTCTCCTACTTGTAATGCCCTACCCAGTCTTACTACAAACTATAAGGATTATGATCAAGTGGAGTAGAATTAAATAATTACTCTTGATTCAGAAGGTATTGCCATTAATGAGTCAGTTAATCTCTCCATTTCATATTCTTGCTGGTTATTGTACACCCTATACACTTTAAAGCCAGTAGGTGGTACACCAATCAGTGGAACTAGCTTCTCCTTTAATTGAGCTAATGTGGTTCTCCTATCAACTCTTATCTGTATATCTGTATTGAATAAAGTATTGCTAGGAAGAGCATATTACTAAAGAAATTACACTACCAGGCCCATAGCCAATATTGGAGCAGCTTTTATTTGAGGGATTACATTTTGTATTTTCATGCATGCACATGCATTAGGTAAATGTGCT
>NW_003551901.1:0-2230 GCF_000090795.2 Amphimedon queenslandica | reverse complement strand
TAGCTCCTTGAGACAGTGCAGACTGGACACCAGTAGAATCACCTCTTGCAGCAGCTTCATATAACTCTTTATTCTACAATGAATCATTAGCTAACATACATGTAAAACAAACAGTATGCACCATTTCTTCAGCTCCTTGTAATAATATATCTTCTATTCAAAATGATCTATTATTCTATAATAAATAAAATAATGATAAAATACAGGCTACTTATACAGCAGATGAACAAGTAATTACCTCTTTTAGCAGCTTCAAATAACTCCTTATTCTACAATGAATCATTAGCTAGTATGCATGTAAAACAAACAGTATGTACCATTTATTCAGCTCCTTGTGATAATATATCTTCTTTTTGAAATGATCTATTATTCTATAATAAATAAAATAATGATAAAATACAGGCTATTTATAAAGCAGATAAACAAGTAATGAATTATAATAGGTTACACAATCAGCAAAAGTGCAAAACTTAAATGAGTGTCATTTATAAGTAAAAACTGCTACCATTTTACAGCAGCAAGAAGTTATACTTTATTTACGGTATCACGATGAATATACCGTATAGCAGGAAATTCTTGAAGCAGTTGAATTTGGTATTTTAATAGCCATTTGCCAAATTAAAATTCGCCATTTGAACCATCATGAGCATGCTCAATGGCACATGGCCACAAATGCGCAAATCACCAAAATTTAAAATTTAACTCCCTCCAAAATTTCCAGCTATAATTATGGTACTTAAAATTCTATGAATATACTTAACGCAAACTGGTCTACATTGTATGAAAGCTTCGCTTACCAAAGCAGTAGTACTTGAAGTGGTAATGTTTCCTTCAGATGATGAGGTCTGCGTGATTGAAGAACTCTTCCTCTACACAAGATTCATCATTGAAAATAATATTTATGAACTATATAGACCTCTTTGGGTGAGAATGAATTACGTCAAAGAATGATATACGGCAAGGGGCGTGACTGAGCCTGTCTGACTCTGAAATAATTTTCGTGGACGGCAACTTTCTATGGAGTATGAATGGGCTAATGCAAAAAGCAAGCTGTAATAAAGAATATGATTTATATTGCACCAAATCCCTTTTAGGAGATGCTTAGCAGCGACCATTCTTTCCTCCAACCAGCTTTTGTAGCTTGAAAAAGCTCCATGCCAACGAAAAAAACTAGTTTTGATTTTTCTTCATTCATCCTCCATTGAATCTTGCCGTCCAAAATGGCAGCCAATCATCCCCGTAGGTGGATACCGTAATAAACAGTAATGATATTCATAGGCCACCGTCAATCTCTAGTGATGGGCGATATGGCCAATTTTCTTAATTTTTGATAACGATCAATAATGGACTTTTTCAAGAAATATCGATTATTAAAACGATACGATAACCACACCTTCATTTTGGGGTGTGGCTAATGATTTTAGCACAGATATAACTGTACTGGACATGAGAGAAGATCATTTCCTAATCATTTCCATGCTCTTGAGCTTGGTTATCTTCCTATTGAAAGTAGGCTTAGCTAGTAACTGGTTAGTTGCTTCTTTCTTGCAGTTCAACAGTGCAATTACTTATTAAAATTAGTTATTTAACCTTAATAAATGGGCGTGGTCAATAGATCGATGAAAATTGCATAAAATTTTCGATAATGATTCAAATTGATTCCGTAAAAAATTGTTTATATCGATAAAGAATCGATATATCGCCCATCACTATCAATCTCACCTGAGGAGGTCTATATAATCATACATGCCAAAAATTGATTCTTTTTAGCAGCTGACTTAGTTACCAGAATAAGTTAGTACTCAGTTTTAATAGTAAATTCAATCTGTGGGTATTAATGAATCAGATCTAATAGTTTCAATGCTGAACTCACTTAAGATAGAGAAAAATGAAGAGTCTGGAGGAGGAGATTTCGAAGCCATTTTTATAAGGCGGGGTTGCCTGGCCTATGTACATGTAGGTGGTACTGGGTAAATAATTTGCGCATGCGCAGCTTTAACGCTTACTCACGGATTTCCCAGAAACGTGATAGCACGTGGATAAAGTATACAGAGTATCTCCTCCGTATTTCTTTTAGTGGGCGGAGCAATAGTGAGTCGGATTACTCGGATACTGCATCGGCCATTGAGTGGAAAGTGTTTACAGTCCACACAAGCAAAGAAGAACTTAAAGAACAGAAGAGAGAAACAAGGGAGAGGAACCATCATCAGTTAGAAGAGAAGCTTGTTAC
>NW_003551900.1:0-2230 GCF_000090795.2 Amphimedon queenslandica | reverse complement strand
GGATTAATTATACTAAGCATAATCCAATTTCGTGGAATTTAATTATTTACAAATTGTGTTAGATGATGCATGAAATCCACTAAATTAGGAATACCAGTAAACATTAGTCCAGTGTATTGTAGATAGTATAATGTGTTATCATAACAATGTCAGTAATGGGACCCTCATCTAGTAGTGTAGTAGTTTGTATCTCTTCCACTGGGTATTTATGTAATATTGTCACTAGGTGTTCCTCCTCCTACTACCCTAGTCCTAGTCCTACTTATGTGTCCAGTCATAGATACTCAATGATTCAATGTATACTAATACACCAGACACACTCTTTGTAGAGGGAGGGACACTCTCTTTCGCTCAGCTATAAGTTTTCGTTTACACGAGTAATCTCCAGCATTACCTGCGTTCCACACTGGTGCAATAAAACGAGATAAGTACATGATGTAAATGATAAATACATGATACAGGTGCACCTTCACTAGTGCAGCTTGGATACATAGCCAAGCTGCACCCATGTCTTGTACAGGATAAGTAAACTTATAGCTGGGTGGTACTGTACATGTACATGTACTGTATTGCAGGATTTATTGGTGAGGGATTAAATTTGTCAAGTCCTTAAATTACAAGAATACTCCAAATTGAAACTCACAAATTATTGTCAATTTTTAGCTGCTACGTGTTAGGAGTTACAAAATTTTATTGGCCATCCTATCAATTTAGATAATTTGTCCAAAATTTCTCACTGTCAATAAATACTCTCATATGTTATACAAGTACATGTAAATGAATGGCTCAGTTGTTTGTGTATTTTTCCATTAAAAGTTGTTTTTATATGTACATGTATTGTTTATGTGTTGTTTATGGTCGGTTATTGTCACTGGTTACATATTCTGTGAATTTTGTGTTTGAATGAGATTATGTGATAATGAGACATAGGAGTGATTAATATTACTATTATAATAACTGTTAATAATACATTCATTCACTTGTTAATACTGTAGGACCAACAGTTGTATTATGCAGCTAAGAATGGAAATATTGAAGAAATGAAATCTGCCCTCTCTAATGGGGCAGATATCAATTGGAAGAATCCCAGTGATGTAAGTGTATGATGTAGTGACTAGTGTATTAGTATGACTTGTATAATGTAAAAATACCTGCAGTTTAGTTATAAATCAGTTTATTATATTAATATTGTGTAATTACCGTATTTCCTCATGGAAGCACCTAGGCATTTATTCTTATAGAGACCCGTTTGCTGGGTGTTTAAATGAAGTAGGTGTTTATATGAGGATAGACATTTAAATTCATTGCCGAGGAGTCTTCTTCTATAAGCTTCCTTCTCAGCTACAACTGCTATGTTGCCTGTAGTGTGTGCCAGTAACCACGTGGGCAAAGTGGGTGTGGCATAGGCATCTAAACAAGCATGGGCATTTATTGTCAATGTTTTATGCTGTCTCTAGGCGTTTATACAGGTACGGGCATTTATTGGGAGTAGGTGTTTCCATGAGGAAATACGGTATTTTCCTCAAACACAGTATCCTATTGATGACACTCATAGTCCCTTCTTTCTGGTGGTGTGTGTTTATTGAAGGATCAGTCCTTATTATCTTTAATTTTAATTTTTTTTAATTTTTTTTAATTTTTAATTTAATTTTTTAATTTTATTTATCATTTTGTATGTACTTTATTTGCTGTGTTTGTTTCTTATAGTTTAACTACACTCCATTACATGTAGCAGCTTTCTATAACAAGACTGAGTCTGTCCAGTGGTTACTCAGTAAAGGTGCTACTGTTGACCCTAGAGATACTGTGAGTTGTATATTGAATGATACACACATTATTACAACATGATGTAATGTAGTACATGCTAGTTGATAATAAACCAGTTCCAATACATGTTTTTCTTTATATTTATTTGTGTGATATTCCAATATTGTTTATGTATTAGTTTACCTTGCACGTTGTAATTTTTAAGGTGATAAAATTTTGTTGTACACATTTTTGTGAGGAGTATACTGTGCCATCATGAATTACATGTATAGTACATGTATTTGAATTATGTGTAAACATGTACATAATACATGTACAAGTAGTATGATCTTTTGATATTTGTGTATAATTACTTTTAGTTTAGAGTGTGTTTTATTTATTTTATTAATGTAGAAATTCAACAATACATGTGTACAATACATTACATTACAATACATTGGCCACACATTTTATTACAAATTTG
>NW_003551899.1:0-2231 GCF_000090795.2 Amphimedon queenslandica | reverse complement strand
GAATGACGCTAGCAAAGGGAGAACAACAAGCTGGTACTATCTCTTGGCCTCCCATGAAGTCTCTCGTACAAAGAGGACTTAATGCTAGAGCTCGTCCTACTATGGCCCAAGTAATAGAGTCATTGAAAGCAATAAAGATCTGATTTATTATTGTAATTTAATTTACCTTTTATTTTAATTACTCTGCTGCCTTTTGTTGCCTTTAGTATAGTTTTACTTTTTCCAAATTCTCTTCCAAACTTTTTTATTTGTTCTGCCTTTCTCTTCACTACTACTCTTCTCTTGTACTGCTTCCTTTTAAAGTATCATGTAATGTTTTTAGTGTACTATTGAGTGTAGCATACGTTTTATTGCTTTACCTATTATAACTGTAACTTGTTTTCTACTCAGATCTATTTCAACTCTTCTCTTCCATTCTTTATTTGTAATTTCTCTCAGTCTCTTCTATTCCCTTTCTTATCCATCCTTCTCATTTCTTGCTTTCACTCTTGATTTTTGTAGCCGTCCTAAATCTTTTTTTTTTCAATATACACTGCCTTGTAAATGTACTTCTGCAGCAGCAGCTCAATAAAATAAAACCTTTAACCTCAACTCCACCCATGTCAAGCCCCTACTACCCCCCTATTATTCCTACTATTGTGCTTGCTAGCTACTTATGCTCCACTATCAGTTTTCAGCAGTCATGAGTTCGAGGTTTTTACTATTTTAATTAGATCTCCATAGATCTACTTCGTTGGGCACGGCTCATTTGTTGCCTAAAAATCTCTAGTCTCGACCATCCCCCAGCCTACAGCCTTGACAAAACCGAGGACAAAACCCTGACCTGTAAAGACTCTGGTCCGCTCTGGTCGCTTGAAAGTTGAAACTCGTGTAAACTGACACAGGTAGACTGTTTGTATGGCATTTATGTATTCTGTCAGTTCATTGAGTCCTTTTTATATTATTATTATTATACAAAGGCCCCATTTTAAAATCTACTTCACTAAATCAAGATTGTTTTTTGCTATTATTCATTTCAGGTGTTTATGCTAAAGCTGGGTTCTGAATATGACGTGTATGCTAGCATCACGACCGGAAGTGCTGTATAAATGGAGTATGCATCAATGCAGCAGAATAGAATTTTTCTAATCCGACTCATTGAATGCATGCTCCCTTTTGTTTCTATACAGCCTGCTTTAGTGTGAACATAAGCTATATTAGAATTAAAAAGTTATCATTTACGTGTGAAAACGGATTAGTATAGACAAGGGCCTAAGTAAATGCTAATATTGAGGGTGCAAGGGCATTGTTTTGATCATAAAAAGATTTTTAAAATGGACCCATACAAAAAGGTGACAATTAAGTTTGATTTGCATAAAAGGCCTGACAAGTAGGCCTGGATGCAATGAAATACCAAAAATACAAGTATGATTTAAGCAAACAAAGAAAGACACTAAAACCAAAGCCTGGTTTACATTTGCCACAAAATGCAATGCAGATGAGTGCAATATTTAAATTTGGCCAATTTTGTGTAAACTTCAAAGCTTTTTGCATCAAAAAGTCAGATTGCCAGTGCACTTTTGACAGTTTTGTCAAATGTAAACCTACAAATGTATAACTTTACTCAAAAAGAGGGTGACATGTCACATCAAGTAAAGCTACATGCCAATAAGACAAGATCAAAAGTGCTTAGAGTACTACTACTATTACTAAAAAATTGATATGTAACTGCATAAAAAATTAAAGTACCTGTCTGCTTTGGTCAGTTATGTGTTTGGCCATGTCATATAGAAAGTTTTGAAGTGTTAGAATCAAGAGTAGCATCTACTCTTGCTAGAATCAATGTATACTTCTACCCTTTTTATATAGTAATTTTTGCTTGTAGGATACTAGGAAGGATAAATTGTAGTTACTTAAAAATGTCTTCCAAGAAAGAAAATTCAAGCGAAAAATATGAGTTGCCACCTCTGGTCTGTTTTGGATATCATAAGTAAGTCTCCATTCAGCACAGATATTGTTTAATATTTTATAAGGGACTATCACTCTGATCAAATGTGTATAGCAGATAATGGGACAGAGGCAAAGAAACTTAATCCTGAGGAATTTTATGCAAAGGGTGTGGTGTATTCTGAGAGACCAGTCAAAAGCCGTGTTGAATTTGAGGTTGAAGTGATATCACATGGGGCCCCTTGGTCTGGGAACTTGAAATTAGGCATAATGTTACACAAATCCAACAAGAAACTGATCGTAAA
>NW_003551898.1:0-2231 GCF_000090795.2 Amphimedon queenslandica | reverse complement strand
TAGTACTGCAACTAGAATCATTGAATAATATTCATACTAAAAAAACACTAACTCCATCATTTATTGACCAAGAGTATTATGTACTCTTGTTAAACTGAGTTGTATCTATTCTGACAAAATTTTGGATTTATTACTGACATAGCTATGAAGCAATTAAGCAAGATACAGTGCTCTTGATATGGAGCATGCAGCAATTCACAACTTGAAAGACCTCATTTTAAAAACTATATTTGTACATGCATCCCAATGCAAATGAAGATATTTTTGTGAGGAAAAATGATATAGCTAGGTGGTAGCAATTTTTGGCCAATAGAATATTTTTGGTAATATCATAATAATCATTTTTACACAATGAAAATAATTGTTATTTATGAGGCGACTTTTATTGTTTAAATTTTACAACTATATGTTTGTTTTTAATGCAGATTGTAACTCATTTTATTGCAACTAGATCTAGATGCAGTATAATTTATTCTATGACCAATGACTGAAGGCTTTTTATTTTGATATCATCACTGAAATCTCATACATTCAAAGTTTAAAATTATTACAGTTAAAAATAGTTATTTTTACTTTATAAAGAGTTAAACATTGCAACAAATAAAGATTGAATGGAATAGAAGAACAAGAGGACTGATCCGCGGGAAGTTATGGTGCATATTCTGAATTCTTGGGAGTTGATCCGCATTCTAGGCAGACGCCCGTGCACGTTCCGCGCGTTCACGTGCTTGGTTCAGCGTGCGGAACGATCCGCAGCAATCCGCACTGATCCGCATTCTAGTAAAGCTAGGTTTACACTCGACACAAAACGCAATGCAAATGAACGCAAAATTGAAATTTGACCAATTTTGCGTCAACTTCAAAGCGTTTTTGCGTCAAAAGGTCAAATCGCCCACGCACTTTTCACCGTTTCGTCGAATGTAAACCTAGCTTAACGCCCCCAGCGGAAAGCATGCGTCAAAAGGTCAAATCGCCCACACTTTTGATTAAAAATTGACGGTACGTTGGCCTAGCGTCATATTGTGAACCAGGCTTTAAGCCAACTTCAGGCAACATGAGGACATTCACAATGCACGAGATAAAATAAAGTGCAATTACAAGTAAAGTAAGTAAACCTTGTTTTGAGAATATGACCTCGGAACAATAACACTGGAAAAAGAGTTGCAAACAATTATATATGGTTGTGCAAAGCCAGAAATAATAAATCTATTCAGAGGACATATTGTCCCAGCAAAGGATAAATGGAATGGCCATTGGTTAATAATGAAACATTTTAATAAATGCAATTAAAGTACAAACTTTTGATGTCAGTAGTTATCAAATGCATAGGTGGACATTATGGACGGTAGATGGTCAAAATTGTACAGTGGTACAGTTGCAGGTCAATTGTCCAGGAAATAATGGTGTGATAATTTTTTAATAAATTAATTTAGAAAATTATCTATTACATGTACAGTGAGTATTCATTATTGTTAAATTTTGAAAAATTATCAATTTAGCATAAAAGGATAAAATTAATATGTCACCTTAGAACCAAACAAATATGCTTCAGGATCATATTGCAATTTGTATTCTTTAATTTTCTTCAACCTACAATAAAATAAATAGACATATCTCATTGATGAGATTTATAAATGAAATATATCTTATTTAACACAATGATATGGGACACGCGGCCTCTACCTTGGATACTTTGAATTGATATCTATTAAATTTGGAACCTTAAAAATTAAAATTTTAATAGAATATCTACACAACATAATATTTTTTGTACATTCATTATAAAAAGATGTGCATGTGTTGGTGGCTCATTTAGCTATGCTGCACAGTAGTAGTTGTAGAGCTGGCAATGACAGTTCAAATCGCCATAAATACATGCAATCAAAATTTAAAAGAATTATTTTTAAAAAAATTAAAACTAGTATATAAATCTCTAGCTTCAGTCTTGAGTATCAATCCACTTGACATTTCATCTTTATTTCAGCTTGACCTATCAATGATAATATTAAAGTCCTTACACAAACTTACTGTTATTATTGTTATTTTTCTTCTTGTATGTAGTGCTCTTAGCATCACTAGCAGTAGTAACCACTAGTGATCCCAGGCAGCGCCACGTGGAGGCGGCACTACACTGCTGCCCAAAAATTTAAAAAACCTGGCCCAACACTCTTGCTGAGGCCTAGGTTGTAACAATAATAATAAATAATAATAATAAATAATAATAAATCATA
>NW_003551897.1:0-2231 GCF_000090795.2 Amphimedon queenslandica | reverse complement strand
ATGTGTATGTACATGGGTATTGTGATATTTTTTCAAATGGCTGTAACGCAGAAAGTTTTACTCAGAATCAGCTCAAACTTGCTACACAGCACAAGGATGTCAATATGTATTAGAAAATGTAATAAAAATTTGAGGTAATTTTGGAGCCATTTATTGGAAAAAAACCATGTGCCTTAAGTATTTTTTAGATTTTGGCTCATTTTTTAAATGGCTGTAACTCAAAAAATTGAAGTCGGAATTAGCTCAAACTTGCTATGTAGCATAAGGACATCAATATGTATCAGAAAATGTAATAAATTTTTTGGTGATTTTGGAGCCATTTTTTGGAAAAAACCATGTGTTATATAGCCTTGGGTATTTTTCAAAATTTTGGCGTTTTCTTAAAATGGCCATAACTCAAAAAATTGAAATCGGAATTAGCTCAAACTTTCTACACAGCATAAGGACACCAATATGTATCAAAAAGTTTAATGAAAATTTTTGGTGATTTTGGAGCTATTTTTTGAAAAAAAACCATGTGCTATGTATAGCCTTGGGTATTTTTTAGATTTTGGCTCATTTTTATAAATGGCCATAACTCGAAAAATTGAAGTCAGAATTAGCTCAAACTTGCTACGTAGCATAAGGACATCAATATGTATCAGAAAATGTAATAAAAATTTTTGGTGATTTTGGAGCCATTTTTTGGAAAAAATTGGGTATTTTTCAGATTTGGGCTCATTTTTCAAAATGGCCATAACTTGAAAAATTGAAGTCGGAATCAGCTCAAACTTTTACGCAGCATAAGAACATCAATATGCATTAGAAAATGTAATAAAAATTTTTGGTGATTTTGGAGCCATTTTTTGGAAAAAACCAATGGGTATTTTTCAGATTTTGGCTACTTTTTTAAAATGGCCGTAACTGGAAAAATTGAAGTCGGAATTAGCTACACAGCATAAGAATGAACATCAATATAAATTAGAAAATCTAATAAAATTTGTGGTAATTTTGGAGCCATTTTTTGAAAAAAAACCATGGGCTATATTAAACTCAACCATAGATTTTGTAGATCAAATAAAACTCGACACTTTTACTTCTCACGGCTCCCAAGATTGTGGAATGCTCTTCCAACTATGGGCCTACTGTTTATGTCATTAGGTCAGGCTAAAAATACTCTAAGACAATTTTTCTTTAATCACTTTTTAGTAAATTTTTCTTCTCTCTCCTGCTCCTTTCACTTTCTATGTCCTTGTTGTAATTGTAATTCATTATCATCCTAGTAATTTATTGATTTGTGTTTTTCTCTCTCTACTTCTCTTAATTATGTTGTTATTCTTTTTGTTTTTGTCTGTTTGTTTATTTATTTTGTACAGGGGATCAGATCCTGTTTCTGATCTACCTTCAGTATATTTCCACCATTTTATTTTCTATATTTATTATTTCTGTAAATTACATGTATACTGTAAAGTTCTTTAATAATAATAATAATAATAATAATAATAATAATAATAATAGCCTTGGGTATTTTTCAGATTTTGGCTCAATTTTAAAAATGGCCGTAATTGGAAAAATTGAAGTCGGAATTAGCTCAAACTTGCTACACAGCATAAAGACATTAATATAAATCAGAAAATGTAATAAGAATTTTTGTTGATTTCAGAGCCATTTTTTGGAAAAAACCATGGGCTATATATTTTTCAGATTTTGGCTCATTTTTTAAAATGGCCATAACTGGAAAAATTGAAGTCGGAATCAGCTCAAACTTGCTACACAGCATAAGGACATCAATATGTATTTTAAAATGTAATAAAAATTTGAGGTAATTTTGGAGCCATTTTTTGGAAAAAATCATGGACTATTAAAGCCTTTGCTTTTTTCCAAAAAGTTCACTACTTTTAAAAATGCCTGCCGCTTGAAAATTTTTTGTTGGAATCAGTATAATGTTAGATTTATCGTATTTATGTATCATTATCATAATGTATCATCAATCATTCCTTATTATTTATTATAGGTTGTGGACCTGAACTATCATCTCAAGGATCTGCACTTTATACTGAAGATTGATAGACTGCATTTAGTGATGAAGAACTCTAACATTAACATCACTGTACTCTTGTTTGTACATGTACATGTATATACTGTGCTGCATGTACAACGTATGCCTGTAGTGTGTGCAATATTATTTTGTTGTCATTGTTCATGAATTACTCTCATTTCTGATTATATATTAATCGCAGTAATGGCAAATT
>NW_003551896.1:0-2232 GCF_000090795.2 Amphimedon queenslandica | reverse complement strand
AGCTCATTTTCAAGTCTTTGAACTTGGTGTTGTGCTTCCTTTAGCAAAATATAAAACTAAAGTTATTAATTTTATTCAACAAAATGAATGCATGCATGCATACATAAGTAGTTCTGCAAAAACCCTTGTGACGGCCTATCGTTATCATAGTTGGGATGTGGAAGTATTTTTTTAGTTTCCAGTAAGCATCCTGACTTCCTCAGTAATGAGCTCTCCTTACTTAAGCCATTCATCCTGCTCTTTGTGCATTGTTTTGTATTGAATGTCTCTACAACCAGCACCACGTTGGGATGTGAAACGATGTTTTGCTGGATTGCAATAGCGTCTTATCCTTGCTGGCAACAACTTGAAGATGGCGTACTTGTAGTACTTGAGCTAAAGTTAAATGAGGCTCAAACTGAACCTGGGGCTTGGGGTGAAATGACTAGTTTGCATAAATACGATCAAAAGGAAATGAGGACATGCTGGGGCAATACTAACCAGTAGAATGTCCATAGCTGTCTTTGAAAGTTTGGAGGTTTCCTTTCTTTTTGTACGTCCAATAAATATAATTTTTCATTGAATAACTTGTAGAAAAACTGATCCATATACTTTAAAAATAAACAGCTTCAAACTTACTTGACTTGATTTATTAGCTAAATGTACCCGATTATGGCTCTATAATTATGCATGGTTTTGGTCTAAACCGGCTGCGTTAATGTAGTGAGTGTTTGATATTATTATCTGGAAAAGGTATGGTGGGTAGATGAAATCCACCTTGTTGCATATCCTCCCTTTAATTTTGATGGATGAAATGGCTCTTTCTAGCTGCATCTGATTCTGCTGCTTAAGCTTTACTTGATAAATTAACTATAATTGAAATGCATTATTATGCTATACTAATATTCTAATCGTGTCTTACTAGAATATCATCATAATGAGCCATCATCAATTTATACATCATCAATGAACACGTTTGTGGAGGCAAGAGAATATACAAGTATCTTGCTACTGACTACTTCTTGTAGACATCAATGAATGTTTGACAAACAATGGAGGATGGAATCAGACTTGTAACAGTAGCATTAGTAGCTACGTGCTCTTGTGAAATTAGGTTTGACCTGATGATATTAGTACGTAATATATATGTTGACCTGATGATATGTAATGTGTATGTATACTTACTTGTTTAAATTTATCTTTAAAAGAGGTGACCTCTTTTTCCAGGAGTTTTTTTTGTTGCCTGAGCTTGCGACCTTGTTATCCTTTTTTCTTTGAGTCTTTTTTGTTAGTCTAAGCAAAATAAAAATACAGGCTAAATTATTTAATGAATAAATGAATTCATGCATGTGCAAGGCAGACATAAGATTAGATACAAGCAGCTTTACTGTAAGTCCCTTAGCTTTGCATGCAAGGTGGTGAAAACAACATGATATGCATGTACTGGTATACAGTGCATGGCTTAGCAAAAATGGTCTTGCTTCGAGCTTCTTATAAGCACAGCTCAAAGTTCTTAATCAGGTCGATGCATCGTAAGAGTCCGAGGGCAAAGTAATTTTAATTGATCAAGTGCCTCTTTCCAGGGGCGGATCTGAACCTGGGCAAGCCCGGGTTTTTGCCCAGGCATCAACTTTATAAGATAATGAGATTCATAATTAGATAATGAAATTCATATGCATCATCTTAAATAAACTTGTGTGTGTGCTTATTATGGCTTCTTTAATCTTTAAAACCACATAACATGTGCACTGAAAAAAGGACAATGAGTAAGCAGCATTAGCAGCTGTCTCTTCTTAACTACAATTTTAAACGGCCCCAACTATCTTCTCATCCACAAAGCAGTGGAACAGTACAGGTAGAAGTGGAGATAAGAACAGACTTGAAAACGGAGATAAGAACAGATCAACATTTTGTCTTACTTCATTATAATTATAAAAAGTTAATTACAAGTTATTAATAGTTAATAACTACTTATTGAAAGTTATAAATGCCCCACCCACTTCCTTGCCCTACCATGAAACTTGACCCAGATCCGCCCCTGCCTCTTTCATTTCTCTTCCCCTAGAAATATAAATGCAGGGAGGAAGAAAAAGGAGTTTAAAATAAGAGAAAGACATTTAAAAACATGCACATGCACCATATAGCGGATACAAAACAATTACATATCATTATAACTATGCATACCTCCTCGTTGACTGTGGAGTCTTTATAGTGTCATCATCAGGAAAAAAGAAAAAATGCCAGGGTCATCAT
>NW_003551895.1:0-2233 GCF_000090795.2 Amphimedon queenslandica | reverse complement strand
TTTAAGGTAGTACAGTGATACATTTAAGGATATTCATACATTGGTAGCCTCTGTATGTCTCAATTGGTGTGGAATGTACCAGAGACTCAATATTAGTATAGAGAATATTGAATGGAGAAAGATAACATTCCACTTGAAGTATCAACGAAATACATGTACATTGTACTTAATAGTACTTATACAAGTACATATACAGTTAGATATTATACATGTACATGTACATGTCAGGCCCGTAGCCAGGGGGGGTTCGGGGGGTTCGGACGAACCCCCCTGTTGTAGCTGCAAAAAAGTTTTAGATTAGCTCCTGTCATGAAGAACAGCACTGCAAAAGCAGGATTAGCATTTTGGCAACAGCGAGAAGCACAGATAGCCATTTTAGCTGAGTCAGCACATGGCTGAGATGCGTAAATTAAGACCATGCCTACCAACCACGCCCATTTTCGTCAAAATTTTCACTGCACGCTTTGCGCGTAGCAATTTCCGAACCCCCTATTTTAAGTTCCTGGCTACGGCCCTGCATGTACATGTAGATTGAATATTACACATACACATTACATATGTATTTTAATCAATCACATGTACTCTTATAGGGTTGTTTCAATTCATTGTCATGTCGCTCACCATCCTTACACACTACAACTCATACCTCACCCTCTTCCTCATTAAAGGAACAACTGCTTTCTCTCAATGGACGCTGTCAAGTTATTACAAGAGAAAATGGATGGCTCTCCTACCAGAAGAGACATTATCACTATGATGCAGGTAATTATATGCACATGTACAGTACATGTAGCTAGAGGAGTCAATCTTAGGTGTACAATGTACATATATACTTTTATCTTTATTATATTTTAATTTCATTTAGATATATAGTCGGTTTCAGTTGAGTTTGACCACTGACCCACCCTTATAACTTCTCTATTATTTATGCTAGCAACTTGAAACTTGGTATAGTTGCAAAACGGATTCTTCCGAAAATCTGTACCAATTTTGGAGTCTCTAGGTACTCTGGAAAGTTCTCAAAAGGTTCTTCCGGTCAACATGAAAGGGAGCCGCCATGATGTTTCATGACGTGAAATCATTTGCATCTCATTAAATATGTCAATAATCATGTTTTTATTATTTAAAAATCAAATTAAGCAAAAGGAGCACTCCAGGCCAAGATATAATTGAACAAGAAGACTTTGCACTCCAGAAAGAAGTCTCACTCAGTCTGCTGTACCTCTCTAAGCCTTCGTTCTTCACCATTGCCGCTCAGAAACTCCGTTGAACTTTTGCATCTCTCGATTCTTTCTTCAGGCAATAGCAAGCACAAAGATCCTTCATGTCAATGGCAGGGCTAGCAGTGACCAAAATAGGGTAATAAACAAGTTACAACAAGAAGAAAGGAGCATGATGAAATTTTCATCCATTTTATTTGCGTGTGGGTGGGGCTACACATGACGTTTTGATGATGAAAACATCTGGTCAAACTCAACTGAAACCGACTATAGTCTTCAATATGTTTAGACTGATTATCTGGTAAGTGAAGGTCATGGATCAGATTGGCAGTTAATGAGAGTATAATTAGTAACCTCCTCCAGTCCTCCCTCTCTCCTTCACTGTCCTTTGGAGGGTAAGGCCTTCCTTTATTTATCTTTGATTGTATTACAGAGTCTATTACTAATAATAATGTACATGTATTGGACACATTTTTAATTTCTCCCTCCTACTGGTGGGCAGAATAATATTGTCCTTTCTCTCTCTCTCTACAGTATAGGAGGAGGAGGATCATTATTCCTTATTAGTTAATTTATAATGTCTGTTGATACTCAGTTGAATTCACTGGACGATAAAGGAGGAGATATTAATGGAGACACACCCCCATCTCCTCTGGAGAAGTAACAACAACAACAATAAACAACAAACAAGTAAACAAACAAGAGGAGGCGGAGACAGTAATACAGGACAAGTTAAAGGTTTGTACATGTATCAATTAATAATTAAATGTGTGGGTGGATTGATGTGCATTAATAAGAATAATTATCATTTACAGTAGATTTTGTTGTCTGAGTATTTCCCGTTAAAGTTACTGGCTAGTCTTGATGAGCAGTTTGGACGTCCCAAGTGGGTGGTACCAGTACGAGCTAATTATGAACTGGAAACATTAATTAAAGCATCAATTAAACTAGCGAAAGAAAGTAATGAATAATTAATGAGTTGTGCACATAAGCCACACCTCCTCCAGGACGAG
>NW_003551894.1:0-2233 GCF_000090795.2 Amphimedon queenslandica | reverse complement strand
ACATAGCAGCCTTGGATAGTACCATATCTTGGGTTTTGATTGCTACCATGCCTATTACCAGTAGTAGCTTCAATTTTGAAAGATTGGATGCCACCTATGAGAAGAAAAAAAACCTTAATAATCCTGCAAAAATGTGATTGAATGAGCATTTATAATGTCACTGTCACATGCAAACATACGTCCTTCCTTAGTAACATCATCAGTTATGAATTCTAATCCACTGTCTACAGAATCAAAGTCCTCATTATCTTCATCAAAAGGTGTGCTCTTGTCATTTACTTCCTTCATATCCTGCACAATCTCCTTCAGCTCATCTAGCATCTCATGCATTTCAGTATACTCATCTTCATTGTCTGCTGCCCCTGCTACAGCAAGAAGGCTGGCAACACACAATATTGCAGCGAAAAGTTGCATCCTGCAGCAATTGTGATTCCAGTACAAATGTGAAACATTATATAAGCTATCTGGTAGTTATTATCTAATTATTATTCACATTCCTCTCCCATGCATAAGCAATGATACACAGTACAACTAGCCTATACAAAGCAAATTCAGTGTATGCCACTGTGTTGATGTGAGAGGTGAAGAAAGTCAGCATTACAACACATTGAGTCATTGTTGTGTTTCATTACTTTGATTCTATTATTGCCTGCATGCACGCACATGCATGGGCAAATATTTTCTACATGTACATCATTTGCATTGCTGGATTTAGTGATTTAGTCATAAGTTAAATGCATAGATCTACACTTGAATGAAGTTCATATCACTTCTTATAATCATTTACAAAGGTAGTAAGTAGATCTGCATAACTTGAATTACCTAATTGATTTAATATTGGTATCATTTTAACAATTAGAGCATTTCACAGTTGCATTTGCCACGAAAAATTTCAAATAGTACTCTTAATTTTTTACTAATTTTGTACAAGATATTTTCTTTCTGCAAACCATACACATCATGAACGCTAGAGCCTTATTGTGACCCCGACATGTTTAATCATTTTTTATAGTAGTGGTCTGTTCCCATAGTAGATCTAATAGGTTCTACACAAGTTGGAGCCCACACAAGCTGGAGTCCATACTTGTGCATGAGTAGGTTAAGCTAATCATGCCAGCCACAGCACTGTGAACTGCTCAAGGTGAATGAAATCAACTAATGGAACATGCAAGCACAGATTGATCTTGGAGAGATGCAATTTCTTTCCATGAGGTTCACTAATACTGTGTTTACACTAGCTTCTTTAACTGAGCCAGCCCTGTTTAAAGTGGGCCAGCACAGTTTCATTTGATAGTGCAAACAGTAACCAAACTGAGCTGAAGTGAGCTGGGCCAAACCAGGCCAGCATGGTTAGTACAGCAGGGCCAACTTAGCCTGGTTCAGCATGGTTTGGCCCACTTCTGTAGTGTAAACGCAGCATTAGGGATCTAACAATAACTAACGGAAGGAGAATGGTTCATGTTTCCATATGCCACTGATACTATAAAAATACTAAAATTTGTAAATACCTTAGTAATAATATTATTTTACAGTTTACTTTAACTAATTAGTGGTTAAGAACATCTGTGACCAAAGTGAAGTCATGAACCCATAGGGCAAATAACAAGGAATGCAATAGTAAGTCAACAAGACTCCACTCCAATCACAGCATAATAAAAACACTTTAATGTAACATGATTATTGCTTAGTAAAGTCTATTTATAATACAGTATTGATAACAAGCTCTATTTAGCTGAGTTTATCTACACTGAATTTTATAGCTCAAAGAGCTGTTGTTCAAAAAGCTTTGTTCAGGAAGATTAGTTAGAGTACATGTATATAGTGCTGTAGACAATTTAAAGTATTAGCTAATTTATATTGTATATCCTTTTAATCAACAAAATCATGCACAATTCAATGATCCTGATGATAATAACAATCATGACAATAATGATAATAATAATAATAACTATAAATATTCAAAGTGTCAATTAAAAAATATTAAATACGGACAGAGGATACATGTATACATTGATAATCACAAACACAACATTATTGTATGTACACTTCCTAATAGAACATATACACTCATAACAGTCACAGTGGCATAGCCAGGGGCAGGCAAAGCCCGTCCTAAATTTATCAGTGCACCATAAAATGGTTGTTATTGATAGAGAAATAAGAGCTTTGAGTACACAAGCCCTAGGAAATAAGTCATAGTGCCCATAGACACCTTTTAATTATTGTTATGAGT
>NW_003551893.1:0-2233 GCF_000090795.2 Amphimedon queenslandica | reverse complement strand
CAGGCTCGCCTCAATAATTATTGGCCAAAAAGTCAACCTGGGCATTGCCCCCTATGCCCAGGCCTGCAACCCCCTATGGTACTAATACTGTTGTCATCATAAAATTGAGATAATTTCAGAGTTCAATTTTAACATAAGACATACATGAGACATGTACACTGAGTATATGCTTATCATATACCACAAGTTTTTGTGTCATAATTGACAAAGATTCTGCCTGAAAAAATTTGCTACTACACAGTATTACTCCATTCCTCTTCTTTTACCTTCAAGTGTTGTTCCAGCTGTTCTTCTGCTGCTAGTTTGTCTATTGAGAGTTGAGCTAAGAGGCTCTTCAGTTCATCCATTTCATTACTCAATGACTCAGCTCTGTCTCTCCATGCATCACACTTCTCTTGTAATGTCACCAGCTCCAACTCACCAAACTACAAGTAATGATAAAATAATAAAAATAAAGTTACAATCAGTATCATTTTGTGAAGGACAAAATAATTGCAAATTGACATAGTGTTTGAATAGTGTATCTTGCATGCATTTTGGAAATTTGAGGTCACTTGTATATACAATTATAATGTTTCAAAATTGTGAGTTTTATTTTAGCAAATATGACTATGAATAGTCACCAAATCTGTCAAGTTTTAGATTCTCCAAAATCACCAGCCATACAACACTAACAGTACTTGTACATGAAACTAGTCAATCAGTTTTCACAGCACTGTTCAGTATTGTTGTAATAACTTCAAGCAGTGTATACAGTTTCATGATATATCGTAGATTAGGAAATTAGTGTGGTAGAAAATTTTTGTGTTTTAAAATTGTGCTGTGATTTAATTTTTACTAAAAAAATCCCTGTGTCATGTATTATTGAATGTGGCATGTACTGTAATTATATGGATGATCTAATTTTTGTGAAATTCTAATTTAGTAAAATTTAAATCATGGTAAAAATTTCCAGATATACGGTAGTTTATTTAATAAATGCTTTGATAAACTTCGATCTCCCTCAATAACACCAAACTATTGTACATGTACCTGTGTGTTCTGCAATAATAAATACTCTCTATTGATTCAGTGTTTTGTTTTTCCTACAGAGTTTATAGTTAACATATTAATGATTGGCACCTCAGTGTTTATGTTTCTAGTATTTTATGAATAATAATATCAATAAATATCAAAACAAAAACACCTTGTGATCATAATAGTGAGTCTGTATGGTACTACAGTATCCTTTATAAAGCAAAACTTGCAGCTAAAGTTGAAAAATAGCAAAACGGGTATAAAAACCAGTCATTCACTGCTGGTAAGTCTCAGTTCATATTTGTAGCTATACAAGACTTAAAGAGAATATGTCTTATTGGTTTTTACTGGTGAGTTGGTTCATTCTTGTGATTGTTACTGGACAGTCATCAGGTATACTATGGTAATATTACAATTGAAGTTTATTGGTCCCATACAATAGCTTGCATCCGTCGAGATTGTAAGGAGCTATATGATGCAGGCTACAGATGCAGTGGAGTATACAAAGTGAAGCCTGATGAACTACCAGCCTTTGAGGTACATATAATATTGATATAATAAGGACACCTTTATAATGAGGACATTATTTTTGTAATGTCCCAATTGGTACAAGCCTATACAAAAGTACTTCTGAAATGGGACACCTTTGTATTAACGATAGGTAGTGTGGGCCCAATGGTGTCCTTAATAAAGAGGCTACACTGTACATGTATTAAGGAGAGGTAGTGGGCCCAATGGTGTCCTTAATAAAGAGGCTACACTGTACATGTATTAAGGAGAGGTAGTGTGGGCCCAATGGTGTCCTTAATAAAGAGGCTACACTGTACATGTACATGTAATATAACTTATATTCAATAGGTCTACTGTGATATGAGTAAAGGAGGTGGCTGGACTGTATTTCAAAGGAGAATGGATGGTTCTGTTAACTTCTACCTCAACTGGGCTGACTATGTTAAAGGATTTGGAGACCTCAACGGAGAGTTCTGGCTGGGACTTAACAAAATAAACCGACTTACAGCAAGAAACCCCAGTTTTCTCCGTATAGAACTGGAGGACTTTGCAGGGATAAAAAAATATGCTTATTACCACACCTTTGGAGTTGGGAACGCAGCTAGTAAGTACAAACTAACTGTCATTGGATATAAAGGAACTGCTGGGGATAGCCTGAGCTATCATAATGGAATGAAGTTCTCTACCAAGGATCAAGACAATGATC
>NW_003551892.1:0-2233 GCF_000090795.2 Amphimedon queenslandica | reverse complement strand
TCGCAATGTACATTAATGTACTTGCAACATAACTGACTAATGAAAGGACAGAGTACTAATAGTCATTGACCATTATTTCTAAATATTATGCACAGAGTGTGATCAAGAATAGTATTACCTAAACGTAATCTACATAGTTGCTTGGTTTATTTTACTTATTCACAATTTCTTTATGCGAGATGTCTACTGTTCCTAGGAGTAGAATAGGCTATGAACTGAAGCTCAAAGTAATTTGCTAATGAGGGGCAGACTATTAAATCTAAAACTTAAAGACAAGGCTTGATGTGAAGACATTCATGAAGCGACCAAGTAAATTTAATGGAATTGTATAATATTTATTAAAACTAGTTAGTGTATGTCAGGACACATGAAACCACTTTTTAAACTCGGACAAGTCTCATCAAACGTTTGGACCCCATAGCAACAAAAATTTAAACAAAAGCATGAATTTTTTTAATAATCAAATGATAGTGATTTGGAATCTTTACGCTTGTTTTAATTAGCATAAAAAACATGTGATGTTATATAAAACAGATACTTGGTTTCACATTCAATAGTGTCTCATTGTTAAACAAAAAAGTTGCATGCTTTTGAACAGCATTATTCATCATCAAAGAGACAAATTGCAGTGAGGTCCAGAGTTCTAAACCTTACAAATGATTCGTTTAGAATTGCTGCTCGGTCTCGTTATTAATACAATGAGGAGCAGACTGGGTTCTTGAAGCCTAGATTTTTTGTTTACTTTCTAACTAGCTAGTCTGGTTCTCCACGTACTCGTACTTGTTGTGACAGTGTCTGTGTTCCATTTTTCAAACGTCTAGTCGTGTACAACCTGACATTGCACTCAAAAACTTATCCAGTTACGCAGAGGTATAGACCTCATTTTTGTATATAAATGAGCAATTCTCATCAGTCTCAGAGAGGAAGGCTAGTCTAAGAGCTTGATGGAAAAGGTTTCTTGCAGTCTTTGCAAAACGGGACTGCTCAACATAGAGAGACACATTAGCAGGAAACATTCGGACCTCAGTAGAAGTGAAAGAAGGGCAGTAATAGCAACATCAAAGCTATCAATGAGAAAAGAGTTAGTGTTTGTAGGTAACAGATAGATTAACATCTCTCATCTTGTAGGGAAGATGACAGAGAGGACATGGCATTGAGAGGAGGAAATACTGAGGAGAAAGAAACAGAAGAAAGCACAGAGATACAAGACAAAGAACCTGTCAAAGTCTCTTTTGAAGCTACTTCCGTAAGAAGACAGAATTTTGGAAGAACGACCCACCTAGAAACATTAACCGTTGACGACTGCCCTGATCTCAGAGACTATGCATTGTGAGCCAAGCTGTGCTTGTTAAAGTTATCATTTTCTTTTTTAAGATACTTGACAAGCTCTACCGGCGCTGGAAAGTCGGATGGGGTTTCTAAGAGCGAAGTGACAGATTTGGGCAAATTCTTGAAGCATAGTGGCTCTTCCACATTTGCTCAAGCATTTACGAAAGACAAAGTAACCAAGTACATTGATTTTCTGGAGAAGACGTGCAAAGTTGGACCGTGTGGAAGGTCAACTAAGTGCAACACAATTCTACACGCAATAACCTATTTGAAAAGAAAGCCAGATATATCACAAGACGATTTCTTCAGGTAATTTAAAAGAATGCACTCACTCATCTTTTTATATCTCTTTAGACTGGCACAGTTGGAAGAAGAGCTGAAAGCCATAAGCAAATTATGTGGAAAGGACCGGAGAAAGATACAGCGACAGAAGACGGACATGCGTCTCGGAGAAATGGACACATCTACCGCCGATAAAGTTTTGTCTTTTTTAGATGGAAAGATGCTGCGAGATGTCACTAATGAGTTGATTGAAAAGCCAGTCCTTTCACCTGAAGAAGTCGTCATGATTAGAAGAATTGCATTCTGCACTCTCCTGTTTCGTAACTTTCAAAGGAGTGGGACAATAAAAAACATGACAGTCTCCGAATTCAAGTCTCGAACCATAGGACCCGAATACGACGTAGTGTATGTATTTTGTCACAAAACTGCTGAAAGGCATGGGTCAGCAAAAGTTGTGGTAGAAAAAAACATTGCAAAGCTGATCCTGAAGTATCTCGAGTATCAAGAGCATGGATCTACTCTCTTTGTGACATCGACTGGGAATAAAATTGTGAATCCTCATAAAGAGCTAGACTGCTTACGGAGCACTCTTCACCTTACAAAACTTCACATGTGTCCGACC
>NW_003551891.1:0-2234 GCF_000090795.2 Amphimedon queenslandica | reverse complement strand
GGCCCATGTTCCTGTACTATGGACTTTGACCCCTTTTTTGAACAATGACAGTACATTATTTAAAATCTCACATACGTTCTTCACAAAGAGGTCCCTCTCTGGCTCCCCATTGGAACCCTCGTACAATACTGTCCCTCACAGAGTGGAGGAGGGTCTTATCAACCTACACACACTAAGAGTCACATGACAGTCACATGATCCCATACTTCAGTAGGCAGTGTGTCATCCACCAGTATATTGGGTCCAGTCATTTCAGGACCGAAGGACCATATCGAACGAGCAGCCAATAAGTCCCACTCGTACTTGGTCTGGAAAAACTCAGCAAGTTTCTTCCTAAGTGGGAGGAGTAAGTAGGTGTGGCTAACAAAGAGCTCACTTTGGCCAGGTCATCTGTACCACTTCATTTTCAATGTCTTCGGCTAATCCTTTCTCAAGAGGCTCAGCAATCATTGTCAACTTGTTTCTTATATGGTAAAGGAAATGTATATAAAAAGTCAAATTATATAACAGAAAATTTAATAAAATTGGGACCCATTTGGGAGGTCAAAAATAATACAAAGTAGAATTATATTTCAGGGTCTTAATAACCCTTCCAAAAATTTTATAATCAACTGTTGCGGTGCAAAGCATGCAGCTACTGACAAGGATTGTTTGGTTTTATACTCAACTAATTGTAAAAGGTCTCATGGGTTGTCTCATAATGTGGTTAACACTCTTGTACTTGTATAAACTGGTCTTTGCTGGAGACTATAACAGCATAACATATGCACCTTTTATTAGGAGTCATTGCAAAACACTTTAATGATGAGGTTTCAACTACTGTCTCGCAGAAAGCAACCACTGGATCAGCTACCTTGATATCTAAAAGAGACAGAGAAGAGCAGTCGGTTTTATAAGTTACGTATGTACATGTACATGCATATAACATAATTATCATAGATATCCTCTCACCAATTTCAGAGTACATCTTCCTGAGGTCATGCATGACACAGTCGAGGTACAACTCACCAGTGCCCAACACCACGTGCTCACCACTCTCCTCCACCTGGGGCAAGAAGAAGAGCCATCATAGTGAAGCTCTATCATTCATTATAATGAACAGTTTTACTTTAGTGACAAGAAGAGGATAGCTCATGTTAACTTTCCGTAGTCCGTCCAACATCTTTGGCAGCTCTGAAGGATTAACAGGCTCAACTGCAATCTTTATCACAGACTGAGTGTTGAACTTTAATGGACGAAATATCTGAGCCTAGAGAGAGAGAGTTTTAGAGTTATATTATAATTATTAATTATTTTTATATTACGTCTTCACTTCCACTCAATTGAGTAACAGTTGCTGTCTTCGTTATTGTGGAATCAATTCCTTCAATAAGTACAAAGGTACCAGCTGGACTTCTGTTTATTTCAATAGTGTATCTGTGCATTAATAACCATTAATAACTATTAATAACTAGTGACCACACCCTAACCTTGCCTCTGCCACCCACAGTCTACCAACTTGACAAACTTTAGAATCTTCCTCATCCTCTAGCGTGAAACTCTCACCAAGGACCCTCACCTGTTCCCCACTGTATACTATCAACAACAACAACACAACAACAACAACAACAATAATAATAATAATAAAGATAAATAATAATGATGATAATAATAATAATAATAATAATAAAGATAAAAGAGTTCATATTACATGTTCCACTGATCACTCGTCCAAATGCATGGAATTGTGTGGCATCTTGAGTTGGATACAGTTTAGTAACATGAACCATTAGTGGCCCATCAGAGTCACACGTCATTAGACTCTGCGTCCACTCGTCATCGTCCAGTATACCAGTGTACGTGTGTTCTATCTGTTCACAAAAGGAACATCAAATAGAATATAAAGATGTCTATTCTCACTTTGGTTTGAGCAGCTTCCACAGGAGATGGTATATGTTTCACACACATATCAACAAACCCTGAACAAGTACAAGTACAAGTGATACCTGATACTTCACTTACCTCTCGCCTCTCCAAAGAACCGCTGGCACACCAGCCTCAGTAAAGGTCTGATGTTTAACTTTAGTTCACTTTTACTCAAAAACACGCCTTAAGATATTAGCAGAAATACAATAATATATTGATTATTATTTTATAAATTATTTAAGCAGTACCTAATTCTTTAAGAACTGATGGTAGGGTTGTATCAACGTCGCCTACTGTCTGTGCAAATATCTTGTACCTGTAACGAGGGG
>NW_003551890.1:0-2234 GCF_000090795.2 Amphimedon queenslandica | reverse complement strand
GGGGGAATACCAGTACATGGGGAGATACAGCATAATAGGCACTCACAGTGTATGAAGTATCATGAGCAGAGGAAAGAGGTGGAACTATTGTTATTATTATTATATTATCAAGAGTAGATAATTGGTTAGGGTCTAACCGCCCTATAGTAGCTACTCTTGTTATTATTAATACCACTATTCTTAATTACATGTAGGTTAAAAGTCTTCAAGGTCTATCCAGGTTCCCTGCTATTGGTTCGTTAGTATTAAACAATAACAATATTGATTGGAATGAGTTGAAGAGACTGTCCCATATGTACATACTCTCACTGTCTCTGACTGGAAACAACAAACTGACCAATGACAATAACTGTGAGCTTGTACATGTATATTAGTAACATTGCATACAGTATATATCTTAATGATCTACCTTTCCCTGTATATACCTTCATGTAAAATACCGTATAGCCGGAAATTTTGGAGGGAGTAAAATTTGGCGAATTGCTAAATTTTGGTTGTTGGTGGATTTTAATTTGGCGAATTAGTGGCCACGTGCCATTGAACATGCGTATAATGGCTCAAAATGGCGGTTTTTATTTTGGTGAATGAAACTCTATTTGCCAAATTCGCCAGATTTTTGTCCCTCCAAATTTTTGTGCTATACGGTACGTATGCAGACATTATGTTATACCTTATCTTTATCTCATCCATTACTATACAGACAGGTCTCATGTCATTGATATAATACCTCATCTCTGGATGCTTGATGGACAACTAGTCACTGGTAACTAACCAATTATACTGTACATAATCATGTATATTTATTTGTTCTTTTATTACAGCTGGAGAGAGAAAACGTGTTCAAAATTTCTTTGCAACTTCATCAACTAGTGGCACCCATCCAGTGGTAAGTGGATGTATATTAACTATTTCATTTATTTATTTATTTTTAATTAATTAATTATTTATTTATTTTCAATTAATTAATTATTTATTTATTTATTTATTAGTGGCGGAAGGTTAGCAGTCAGTCAGTTTTTGTTCCATCAAATTTACAGAATTTACTAGTCACAGGAATATATGGAGAGAGGGTGAGAGAGAGAGAGACTGAACTGTATTGTATCAATCATGAGTGACTCTGTTTGTAGACAACTCAACTGATGGCAAAGTTCCCAATGAAATACAGTCACAATATTGGTATTTTATTAATTGATATTAATTAATTAATAGCAATCATTATTAATTAATATTAATCATAGTTAATCAACGTTGATTCGTTGATATTGATTTAGTTGATTGATTGATGCTATTTTTAGAATTATATTTGTTGCTATTTTTAGAACTGGACAAGAAGAGACTGATGTACTTGGCATTCCTAATGGAGGAAGAAATGAAAATTGAAAATGAGTACAGAGAAATGTAAGATTAGCATTAGAACAACCATGTACAATTAGTTACACATGAATGAATCTTCTATTGGTTACTGTACATGAATGAATCTTCTATTGGTTACTGTACATGAATGAATCTTCTATTGGTTACTGTACATGAATGAATCTTCTATTGGTTACTGTACATGAATGAATCTTCTATTGGTTACTGTACATGAATGAATCTTCTATTGGTTACTGTACATGAATGAATCTTCTATTGGTTACTGTACATGAATGAATCTTCTATTGGTTACTGTACATGAATGAATCTTCTATTGGTTACTGTACATGAATGAATCTTCTATTGGTTACTGTACATGAATGAATCTTCTATTGGTTACTGTACATGAATGAATCTTCTATTGGTTACTGTACATGAATGAATCTTCTATTGGTTACTGTACATGAATGAATCTTCTATTGGTTACTGTACATGAATGAATCTTCTATTGGTTACTGCTCATGTATACTGGTTGTCATTCTGGGGGAATGTGCTTATTGACATTTCTGCTAAAATTGGAGCAAAAAATAGTAATTTGTACAAAATGTGTGAAAATTTGTGCTAAATTACACGTACATGTACTTGTATGTATTCCATTATTATACTTCAACCCTCTTCCCTCTCCCTCTCTTCCTCCCCCTCCCTCTCTCTCTTCCTCCCCCTCCCTTCCTCTCTCCCTCTCCCTCCTCTCTCTAGGAAAGGTGAGAGTAGTTATGAAGTTCCTCCATTGCAGCAACTGATGGAGCAAAGGAAGACAGAGACTGAACAATGCAACATGTTACTGCTACTGCTAGTGGTGAGGGATAGTGTTCATATAGAGT